>NC_087070.1:23815278-23856195 GCF_963678635.1 Symsagittifera roscoffensis
TGGGTAAGATTTCAAGTAATCAAATCAAATCATTTACTCATTTCTTTTCCTCTGGAGCTGGTTTTCTGGCAGCGAAATGTGAAAACATTTCTGCTTGCAAAGAAAAAGTTACTTCCGATGAAACGCATGATTTACACACAATTAGCCTGAAAATGCAGTCCATGGCGATAGAAAGTTTTGAAGAAGTTGATGTTGAGTTTAAAAAAAACTACATCAGAACTTTCGAGCCCGATGCTTACCAGCAGTTAGAAGCCGAGCTGAACAGTAAAACAGAGGAATTTGAGAAGAACATTCTGATGCATATTAAACGTCAAATCACAGTTGCCAACATCGAACATTTATTTGACAAAACTGAATTGTCCCTTTCCAGCAGAGTAGCTGTTAAATGTTTGCGTAATGAAGAAAACCCACACAGTAAACTGGTGAACAAAAGCCTTCCATTTAATCAACTGATATCTCCCGAAGCATTGGCTAGTTTCCGCAAGGAAATAAAAGAATCCAAACACGAAGGTAAAAACGCTATCAGAAAGTATCTACTGTTGAAAGTATTCGCTAAGAGGGAAAAACTATCCTTTGATGTAACAAGTGAGTTGATTTCTAAAAATACGTGGGAAGAATTAGAAAAAATGGAGAAGAAATGGTATAAAATAGTTCAGACCGCCAGTATCGAAGCAAAACTTAAAGAAGCTGAAAAAGAGCTAGACTACTCGCACAATGTCTTACATGAAAATGTCAAGGTTTTCATCGACTTCGTCATAGAAACTTTCGACTGTCACTCTCTTGAATTTCGAACTTTTTGCGTCAGTAAAGAAAAAGCACTGAAAAAACAAAATCGAAATCAGGAACTCAATAAAAGTGCATCGGATTATTTTGAAAAAATTGTCAAAACTAAGTGCAAACCAAGTGATGCTCCATTAATTAAACAAATTGGAGAGACAGAATATTCATATGAAACGACCCAATATTCAATAACAGTTGAAGACATTTCATTGGTCGGCCCAAAAACAAAAACTGAAATGTACAGAATGTCAGTTACAGACAAAGAAGCCTCGCGAATTTTTAACGAAGGTGCTGTTTTGAACGTCGATGCTTTAAACTTTTCAGTAGTTGCGACTTTTGAAACAAGTGAAACGGAAGCGCTGGTCAATGCATTTCCTATTGACAGTAATCAGATTTTATTGATTTTAAATGAAAAAGATTCATCCAAGTTTCTCTTCTACCATCGGTCAGATGTCAGAAAACCAACTGCGGTGAAAAGTTTTGGCAGGAATGTGTCCCAGGCCTCGTACGATAGCTTTAAAAGGATACTAGCTATGCAGTCTCAAACTGAACTGGGAGTTGTTTACTCATATATGTTAGGAGAACCAGACTTCAAAGTTTTTCATCCTTTTCAAACAATCAATCTTGCGGCCATGTTAGATATACAGGAAAATGTTGAGCTCTGTTTACAACCAAAAAGTGACTTTTTTTGGTTTGTCAATGACAGAAAACTCTACAAGGTTGACTACAAGAACAGACGATTCATCAAAAAGATCACAGAAATTGATGGAGATTGGATCAAAGCTACTGCAGATGGAACTTGCATGCTTATTGGACATAAAAATCAAGTACTACCAGTGATGACACAAAGCATGAATAAAGTGGAAACGGAAAAAATTTCTGAAGTTTTTCATATCGTCTCGCTTCGCAACAGCAATATTGCTGTGGAGTTTTCAGAGTCAGAACTAGTTTTTCATCAGATTGCGGTAACCGGGTCGCACCATGAAACCAAATTGAGCAAACAAAGGCCAGAAAAATTTGGAATAGAAGAAATGAAAAACGAAACACTTGATTCTCAGGAACACTGGGTTAACTACATATATTGGATGTACACAAAATTCCCATGCGATGACTTGCTGGCAAATCATAAAATTTTATCCCACTTCTGGATTTTGTTTTATGGGCGATGCGCTGACAATGTACCTGAATTAAGCCACGAAATTGATTTAATTCAAGAAAAAATCCGAGAAACCCTGAAACCTGTAGAAAGTTTGAAAGTACACCAAGTTCTTCTGAAGGACCCAAATCAACTACTTAGGCAAATTGAGGTGATGGAAAAATCGTTAGGAGTTTTTATTAAGCACCTTATAACCTTTATTCCTCTTCAAATTGCTCGATGCCAGTCGAATGCATTTTGTATCTTACAAAATCAGCAGACAGTGTCACTTGATTGCGTCCAAATTGTGTCCGATTTAACTGAAAAAATGAATTTTGGATTCTATGAAAGCATCTTAGTGGAATGGACAGGAAAAGTCAAAGTGATATCTTCAATGGGCAAACAAACAACTGGTAAAAGCTACACCCTAAACCATCTAATTGGATCCTCCTTCAACATCGCAGGAACTAGATGTACTGACGGATGTTGGATGACAGTGAAAGAGCATGCTGACTGTCTCTATATAGTACTGGATTTCGAAGGTCTTGGCAGCTTCGAAAGGACCGAACAAGATGACATGATGCTGTCGCTGTTCAACAGTGCTGTCTCGACAGCTACGATTTTCAAAACTGAAAAAAGACTTGACAGAGACGCAGATAAATTGTTTTACAAGATCAACATGGGCAGTGACCAACTAAAAGGAAACAACAAAATTTTTCAAGGAAAGTTTATGATTCTCATCAATGACGTAGCAGAACAAGATGTAAGCGATACATGTGAAGAAATTCGGGAAAAGATCAACTTAATTGTGAGCAAAAGCGAGACCAACTTCTTAAACAATTTGTATAGTGGAGGATTTGAGACTAATGCTTTCCCAGCGTTTGAGAGTAAACGGTATTACAAAGAGCTCGAGAATCTTCTTAGAATAATACAGCTTGAGATAGATCCTAAATTCACATCTGGTCTTGATTTTCTCCAAATTATTAAAATAGTGATGGCTAAGTTGGCTATAAATGATTTTACACCCCTTGACCGTCAACAAGTCGAGGTGAGAATTCGATCAATTAACTCAGTGTTGCCTTCTGCTATAGAATTTGGACAAATGTCAAAAGGTGTTCCAAAGAGAAAAGAATTTGATCTTAAGAGCTTTGATGATTCTACATTCCATGTTTCACTGAAAAAACATGTTAAATTTGTTTCGACAGGAACAGTGACATTGAATGATTTTGAAACAATTTTTGACAAAGAGTTACTCGACAATATTGTCAAGAAATTCACAGCATTGAAACGCGCAGACGAAGTTAACTTTAAAGAATGGCGACACGATTTGGAACAACTTCTCTACGAGATCATTAAATTCAGGTTCGAGCGAGTTAGTCAATGGCTAGATGCGAATTTTGCGAAGTGGAAAATGTGCAAAAACTCCGAATTTGATGAACTCATAAACGAAGTTATGGAAAATCTAGAAAACAGAAGGATGTTTTATGAGCAGAAATACAAATTTTGTGCCGAAGAATGCGAAAAGTGTTATCTAAAATGTACACACATTGTCAATCACAGAAGCGAACACAAGTGCTCGACAAACCACTGCTGCATAGCCTTGTGCGAATACTGTAAAAGTGACGGGAACAAGTGCAAATTTGTGTTTGGCCACGACGGGAAACATGTTTGCAAAGAGATTAATCACGTTTGCGGAGAGAGTTGTAGGTTCAAGGGGATGAACCAATGTGAGGGAGAATGCCAGAAAAACGTCAAACACGAAGGCGATCATGTGTGCTCGGAGAAACAGCACCCTTGTAAGAGTATCTGCAGTGTAGAAATGTGTGAAGGACGATGCACTATAGAGTGCGACATGAAGCACGCTGTACATAAGTGCGCCAAAGAACAGTGCATCAAAGCGTGCTCTGTAAGCTCATGCTCAAACAAATGTGCGGCTCTGGATCATTTCCACGGAACGGACTTTTCAGCTGTGTACAAAAGGGAGCAAAGTATTGCCGATGAATATCCTTTTCTTCTGAAAGACGAGAAAACCAGATTCGCATGCGAAGAGCATTTTTGTGGTAAAGAACATCCGTGTGACCAATTTTGCGAAAATGATGGCCATTGCCGCGTTTCGCATGAAAAACAATCAGACGAGGAGTTTTTCGAGGGGAAGAGAGACATTTTCAAGTATACTGTCATTTTTGCACAGATTGGAGAAAAACTGAAATGCCGTCAGAAGCTCGACCCATTCACCAAATTTCATTCAGGGAAGCATTTGTGCTCAACCTCAAAGCATTTTTGTGAGCAAAAATGTCCAACATGTGAAAATATTTGCGATAAATTTGCTAATCATGAAAATAACGGAGACCATTTACACCATACGAGGCACGGAAACATGCGCAACTGTTTTTTTGTCGCCCATGAGGATGAAATTCAAGTGGGAAGTCACAAATACTTAGTTGGAGAGCGAGCAATAGCCGAGTTGTGCCACCTTTTCTGCAAATCTCTCGGCAGAGGTCACATTCATGTTGTGAAGTGTGAAAGCAACGATCCAAAATATTGTGTTTACCTTTCAAACGACAATTCGCGAAGACACGAATCTACGAAATATGGCCCGAATTTCGATGTTCCGAAAGATGAGATGACTCATAAAGAATACTGGACTTCCATAGGCTTCCAAGATCCCTGTCAGCAGATTGATGCAGAAGACTATGAGAAGTGTCCAGCATACTGTTCTGCCAAATTACATGAAAAAGAAGGTAGTCAATCGTTTTGCATCCTTCCAATTTGGCATCCTCCCGCTGAAACACCTATTGGCACAATCAGAGAGTCCGGACTTGTAATTGATGGCCATTTATTCTCTTGTAGTCACCAGGTCGCGAATCATTTCGTATTGTGTCTGGACGATTCGGGGTCAATGTCTGGTCGTGGCGTGCTTCGCATTTTTTCAAATGATAAACCTGGCGTAGGTTCCCCATGGCAAGATGTGGTTACGGCTGTGAATTTATTTGTCGAAAAACGAAAGACTGAATCGGTGTCTGACATGATATCGGTTGTCATTTTTAACAAAGCTCCCCGCATAACCGCAGAGTACAAACCAATCAAGGAATTCAATGATGTATGGCTGGAATTTCAAGGAGGTGGAACTGACTACAATCCCGCACTGAAAATGTCAAAGGAGATCATTGGGCGTCATCTGCATAAACATGTTAAACCTGTTTTGATTTTCATGTCTGATGGTTGCAGTGCTACGGGAGAAAAAGAAATGGAAACTCTTGACAAAGACTACAGAAAGGATGGACTGGTTATCTATACAATTGGGTTTGGTAAGAACAGCTTTAAAAGGATGAATGATTTAGCTGATAAAGGCAACGGTAAATGTCTTGAAGCTATAAATGGGATTGAATTAAGAAAAGCATTCGTTGAAATCTCTGCGATGAATCCGAATAATATTGGAGCGATTGCCTAGATAATGAAAGATGGAGTCTCAAAAACAAAAGGAGGCGCAATTTTCATCTCATTGAACTTGGCGAGAAATTGAATTATCTTTTAAGCACATCATTGCTCCTCAAAACAAACAAAGCGGTTTAAGCGTCTAACATCTTATTTTTCTTTAAAGTGAGTCAGTGATTGCTAAGTTCTCTCTTTAACGAACTGTTTCAGCTACCATGAGTTAAAATATCTATTACTAAGCCACATACATACATGTAAATACCTAGCGATTGGTTGTATTATGTCTTCTTTTTCTTCATCATGCAAAAATATGCTTCTGTATATTGTTTACAAACTTAGCTTTTTGGTTTTTATAGGTTTCTGTTTTCTGTGATATCATTCTAAAAAATGACTGCGATCCCGTCAACTGCGATCCCGGGCTCAGCTAAAAGAGTTAGTAATCCACTATACAAATGTTTCTGTCTCATTTTCAAAGAGTTCGGAAAAAAATTCATAAGAATCACTCAATTTTTGATGATAGTTTTTTTTCTATTGCAAACATAGTTGATTAAAACTAATATTGGTTTTCACCTTTTCTCTTAAATAATAATCAAACATAGTTGACTATATTTAAATTTAAATGAAAGGGCGAAGAAGAAAAAAATTGAAGGCTAC
Organism: Symsagittifera roscoffensis; assembly: GCF_963678635.1. Lineage (NCBI taxonomy): Eukaryota > Metazoa > Xenacoelomorpha > Acoela > Convolutidae > Symsagittifera > Symsagittifera roscoffensis. Next base: position 23,821,283 of record NC_087070.1, read on the forward strand.
TTTCACTTTTATTTCCAGCAAAGTAGCTCGGAGATCACGTTGAATGCCAATACGCCACAAAGTCGGTTTTTTCTATAACAGAACTGGTTTTTAAGCCGCTTTAAAGAATTTGATGTAAATTAGCTAGTAATCAATAGGTTATCACATATTTTAAAGCCATCATAAATATCATCAAAATCAGGAATCTGAATAGTTCAATTAACTAATTTTTGCGCGTATAAATTTTAATCTGGTTTAAGTATATACTGGCACATTACTTGAACAATTTTTATTTCAACTGATTGCGGGAAAACTTCAGCAAGTTAATCAATAAACTAATCAATTCAGCCGTATTAAAAAATCATTCTATTTCAAACTACCATTACTAACCAATCTATTTCACAGTGCATATTTTTCAAATTGCTTTCAAATTTATTGAAATTCACTTCAGCGAAAACCTTTAAATCTTTAAATTAAACTAAGGACTCAAAATAAATTGATTGCAGATAGCCTTCAGTTAATTAATCAAAAGTTTGTTCAATGGCTGTAAATGGTGTTAAATAGTCGTATTAGTTAATTTTTCAAAGTAGTTAATTTCAAAGTAGATTTTTATTCAATCTAACTCACAATTCACATTTTTCACATTACTTAAGGATCGCTTCAAGTAAATCAAAGCTGTGTCTGCCCGTCCGATTATCGACTTCGTTGCGTGACAGTAATGTTAAGTGGTCAAGTACGGTGATATTAAGTGAGTTAAGTTGAATTTTTTCATCCTCAGGTTTATTCCATGTGTGTTGTTGGAGTTCAACCGACCTACTTAATTTTCCAACCTCATTGGTACTTAAGCGTAACGTAGCCGTCGCATAGGTCCCTTAAGTGTATAGTATTCATTCTAGGAGCTAGTACTTTGGATCACGCGCTCCCAAAACTTCCCACTCGGTCCCAGAAACACGTCAAAGATACTTGCTTTACAAAGCCAGGTTTAAGTTTGAACTTTAACGCTAGGGACTCCCAGAAAACGATATAGTACTACCTTCATCACTACTTGTCTCAACGTAATGACCTTGTAATTTGACACGACGCCATTAAAAACTCGATAAGTAGGCACCGCAGCAACCATAACCGCAAGCTGAGTAGTGAGCAACTTGTCAATTTGTTCTTAAGGTATAGGACAAATATTTGTGCGATCGTATACTGTAGACGGAACGCAATCGAGCATATAGAGGAAAGTTTAGTTTCAACAGGTCTTCTTCTTCTGAACGTCTTCAAAGACTTTATCTGTAAGCTTAAGGCTAAGTATCAGGTACTAATTGAGAAGTACAAAGAGCTTCACATGCCTCCTTATCTTGAGTTAAAGACGTTAAAGACGTCATGCTCCTTCTGAGGCGTTATAGCGCTAATCTTCCTTAAGACACTTTAGAAGCGGAACCGCCTACCACTCAAAGCTCGAAAAGCTATAAAAAATAGGCTTCAGGCAGAAGCGTTGAGACGTCAAGTTCACCCATCTTGTAAACTAATGTTGACATGTTAAAGCAAATTTAATTACATACCAAAACAATATCTTTTTATTAATTGTTTTCTTTTTGGTGAGCCTCCGTAAAACATTGCCAATTTGTGTAAAACATGGACAAAAAATTCTAAAGGAAGATACGCAACTTATTTGAAACCCGTCTAAATCTAGAAAATGAGCTGATTAAAGGTCACTCATTATTACTTGAGTACATTGAGAATAATAGTCGCACCACAAAAATTGATAATGCTGTTTACAAATGTAAAATTGCGTTGGAAAAAGCTGTCGACGTCAATGAGCAAATAATTAGGTTAGCGGGAAAAACGGAAAAGTTATAGCTCAGCAAGACCTTTGGCTTAAGAAAGTAACCGAAATGAACGATAAAGTATTGCATGAAGCTCAGAGTTACAAGATGAGCCTGGAACCTTTTTCATTTTCAGCAGCCGGCATTACAGAGAGCAAGGGATCTTTACAACAAACTAGGTCTGAGACATCCTCACGCTCGCACAAAACAAGAGATTCAGAAGCACGAGTATCTGAAAACAGGTCTAAGGTCTCTAATAACTCTAAGGATAGTAGAAACTTGACTCACATATGTCTGATAAATCTGCTTCCACTTGTCATACGTCGACTGTTCTCACTATGTCATCAAGTGAGAAACGGCATGAGTTAGCTTTAGTAAAATGACGCCATGAGGAGCTGAAAAGGCAGTATCAAGTATCTTTAAGAATTAAAGAGCAAGAGAACCGTCTTAAGCTCGAACAAAGTCAGCTGGAACTAGAGCGATTAGCTGAAAGTCATAAAAAGCAGCTAATTAAAATGGAACTAAAAGCGTTTGAGCTTGAGGACAGTTCATCTGAGGTTAGCGAGAAGGTAGCGGAAAATAACTCGACAGGAGTAAGTCAACCTATTTCAAAAGTAGCAACCGATCGGACTAATGATTGGGTAGACACTGTTATTCACAAGCACTTCATGACGTTGCTAGTGCGCCAGGTTTGCTGACCTTCACTCCTGTACCAATTTTGTCAGAACCGACGACTTCCGCACATCTCGCTCATGGAACAAACACAGGTTATAGTCATAAGCATGAGCAGACTGCCTTGAGTGACCCTGGAATCCATAGTCATGGACATCAGGCTATGCCTCAATTTCAATTTGGCAGTGCAAGCCTTTTGCCATTTCGAGCTTCTGTTCCATCTGTTTCAGTTCCAGTTAACAGTATGCATTTTAGTGCACACAGGTTACCACCACCGTCTGCTGTTCCTTTACAGACCATGAGTTCAAACACAACTAATGGTAGTTTTGCCATCGGGCTACCGGAATCATTACCTGTCCCATTTTTACCGGCACAACCCGATTCTGGATTTGTTTCTTTGTCACCTGCGTTTGCTGGTGGTGGCTTCTCATCTTCTTGAGTAAAGCCAACGCCGTTTTTTTTTCGGCACCTAATTGCCATGCGGCGCCAGTTCAGACGCAACATAATCTTCCTTTTGTAGCGCATACTGTGTCACCTAAAATGAACGACTACTACACAAGTGATGCAAACTTATGGCGATTGGCAGCTACAACTCCAATCGTCACGCCTACTCAATGTTGTAATGAAACATTTCTTCTAATGTGACAACTGTTGTCCCACCGTGTAACACCGCCGCCGCGTATACTAGTGGTGGGACTGTGTATTTTAATTATCCGCCAATTCATCGCCAACATGTTCCGCATTTTATCAATAATACCAATACTGGTTATCAGCCAGTCAACCAAGACTGCGCACCGTTTTCCGCTTATCCGAACTAAGGTGGTTAATCGGATTGACCTCTCTCCGCTCGTGAATTGGCGGAATTAATGGTGCATAGCCGCAAAGCTCATCTTCCTGAATGGAAGTTAGCCCAGTTTGACCGCAATTCGTTAAACTGGCACAAATGGTTTGGTCAGTTTAAGTCCACCGTTGATTCCGCTGTTCTCACCGATGATACCAAACTGACATACCTAAAAACACTTGTCACAGGCAAAGCCAAAACCGCAACTGGGGAATTTAGTTATAGTGGTGTTATGTACAAGGATGCACTGGCCACCATGCAACGGAAGTTTGGGCAACCACACGCTATTGTTGGTGCGCATCTTGACAAGCTGAATACTTTTCCTCCACTTAAGATGCACAATTCGGAAAATGTCATTCGTTTTCCCTCTGCCATATCTGGCCTCGTAGCAGTTTTCAAATCATTGTCATTCAATGATGATCTACAGAGGGTAAACCTGTTGAACCAAGCTGTTAGTAAACTTCCGCCTTACCTTAAGGAAGCTTGGTCAATGCGTATTGTTAGGCATAATTGGCAGCGCCCAACACTCCTAGACTCCAATAACTGGTTGAAAGAAAAGCCGAGGGGCATGAAAGATTACGTGTACTCAACTCTAATGCAAAAAAAAAACGAGGAACCAGTTAAACCAAAAACAACCAAACTTTTTGAAGCCAATAGCCAGGTAACTAGTAAGGCTCAGGATAAGACTAAGTTTCCGCCGTGTGTTTTGTGTAAGGATGGTCATGCATTGTGGAACTGTGCTGCTTTTAAGGAAAAGAATGCTACTCAGCGAGCAAAATACGTAGCTGAACATAAACTTTGCTTCGCTTGCCTCAATGGCAATCGTAGTGTCCGGCAATATTCTAGAGCTAAAAAATGCCCGAAGCCAGAGTGCGATAGCAAAGATAATGTCTTGCTCCATGGAACGAGAAAATATTTCCTCGGAAGGAAAGTTCAAATGTCTCAAATAAGGCTGGAACAAACAAATCCAAGGAGAATACAAAAACTTCCACCCATGCAGCTGTTAGTGATGTACATGACATTGAATCGTCTAAAGGGTTGTTGCCAATTGCAACACTTGGTGTATCATCGGTTGTAACCAGTCTCCTGACGTTGATTCTTTGTGATAGTGCATCGACTCACACTTGGGTGTCTTCGTCACTCGTTAGCCATCTCGGCTTAACAGGTGAGCAGTTAATATGTCAATTAGTGGTTTCAATTCAACAACCGTCGTTGAGACTCGGAGGGTCCAATTTACAGTTTCCTACGAGCCGAATAATAGTGAGTTCGTATTCCCTCATTGTGCATATGTTAAAGACAACATTCGAATTGGTTCCCAATTAATCAATATTGCTGATTTGCAGAATAAATATCCACAATTAGCACCTATTAAGCCCACTCAATATACTTATGAGGAGGTTGAAGTTATTATAGGACGAGACTACTACCACGCCGTTAGACCAATTGAGTTCATCTTGGGAGATGATAAAAACTCACCGTGTTCCGTTCGCCTACCGATAGGTTGGGTCATAAGTGGTTCGTTGCCGCCGTCCGTTAATTCTACTTCTTCGTGTCTCATGTGTGTTGTTGAAGATTTTTCTCTGACCGACCAGTAAAAATCCTGGTACGAGTTGGAATTTTATGGTGCTATCAACCAAGTCGATGCCCGTTCCGCCGCGGATAAACGTGTTTTATCCATCCTAAATTCTGAAACCATTCACAATGGCGAAAGAATTTTTGTGCCTATGCTTTGAATTGATAATATTGTCAGTCTACCAAACAACTATTACTCGTCACTCGCCAATCCAAAACATTGGAGAGACGGTTAAGTAAACACCCTGAGCTGCGCGAAAGATACGCAGACACAATTAGAGGGGACATTAAGAAAGGCTATGTCTTTACCGTTGAACCGCATGATCCACGTAAGCGCTCCGATCGCGAGCGGTATCTTCCGCACCATCCCATCGTAAATCCGAATAAGCCGGGTAAGGCGCGCCGAATCTTTAATGGGGCTTCTAAGTTTCACGACACATCCTTAAATAAGTCCTTATTGGTGGGTCTGGACCTACTTCAAAAATTAATTTTTGTACTTTTGCGATTTCGTCAACACAAGTACGCCGTCTTTTCGGATATAGAGGGTATGTTTCTGCAGGTAGGAGTCCCCGCCCGCGATCAAATTTCACTCTGTCTTTTGTGGCGGGAGGATACCACTTCCGATGTATTAGTTCATCAGTACACTCGCCATATATTCGGCGCGCGAGATTCGCCTACGTGCGCCAATTTCGTGTAGCGAAAAACAGCAACTGATAATATGTCCACATACCCTGAGGCCGCCTCAACCGTAATTGAAAAATTTTACATGGACGATTACTTGGATTCGTTCGAGAACGTTACCCATGCAATTAAAATTAGTCGGGATTTAGTTTCCTTACTAAAGTTGGGAGGATTTAATTTGACTAAATTTGTCAGTAATGCTGATGAAATCATTTCAGCAAGGAACACCGAGGATTTCGAAACCTCGTCTCCACTCATCAAGGAAATTTGTAACGGTGCCGATCAATCATCGCACGTCTTAGGTCTTAAATGGGACGATGTGAAAGACACATTGGTTGTCAGCAGAGGCGTGGATTGTCCTCCATATAAGGCATAACTCAACGAATCGTCTTGAGTTTCGTCTCTTCTGTGTTTGACCCTGTTGGGTTAGTAGCTCCATACACAGTTAGGGCCCGTATTTTGCTTAAAGATATTTGGAAAATCAGTGGCCAAAGTTGGGACGACGAATTGCCGGAAGACATAAGAGATAAGTTTCTCGAGTGGCACTCCAGTCTCGCTCTCGTAGGGCAATTGACTATTCCCCGTTGTTACTCTACAGAGCCTGTGGATCAAATTGAGCTCCACATGTTCGGTGATAGCTCGCAGGAAGTTTTCTGTGCGGTTGGGTTTTTGTGTGCGCGACTCTCGAGTTCGCACAAAACTCAAATATCCTTCATCTTTGGTAAAGCTCGCGTTGCGCCCATGAAAGCGCTATCTTTACCAAAGCTAAAGCTTCAAGCTGCTCTGCTTGCCACACGACTGAAAGATGATAAACTGACCAACCTTACTGTCTCTATTATTCAAGTCTACATGTGGACAGATAGTACTACAGTTTTGCACTGGCTAAACTCCACTGAAAAATTACCTGTATTCGTCGCTAACCGTGTCGGCGAAGTCCTCAAATCGACCACTATTGATGAGTGGCACCATGTTCTGAGCGGTGATAATCCAGCTGATACCGATAAGCGTGGGAGTTCAAGGGAAGCCCTCAAATATAGCAGCTGGGTTATTGGTCCGAGCATTCTCAGGACTACTGATTGGCCGTTTATCCCCGACGAACGTGTAATCAATTAAATTCGTTTGAAGGGTCCTTCTAGTGATGTTGATAATTGCTTGGAGTCATCATCTTCCTTCGTCACCGATGTCACATCCATCAAACATCCCGAACACGGGTTCAATTGGGAAAGGTTCAGTTCCTTCACGAGATATAAACGGGTAGTCGCTTTTATGTTGAGGATGCTCCCTTCACATGAGTATTTTCCCGGAAAGGACTTGTGAATCACCGATCCCACTGAGCTTGATATTGCAGAAAGCAAACTGATTCATCTTGCTCAGATGGAATCCTACCCCGTTGAGTTAAAAACACTCACAGCTGGCACCCAATATTACTCGACGCCCGACATACCATAGTTCGTTTGTTGGCCCGCAGCCTCCACCACAAGCATTTTCATCAAGGTTTAGATTATATGCGCTCTGTTTTAATTATGAAATATGCAATACTTGGGTCTATCGAAAATCAATGTGTAACATGCCTTAAACGCAAAGCAAGCTCCATCCAGACAATTATGTCCAATTTACCTGTCGAAGGTCTCGGATATAAGCAACAACCTTTTAATCATACGGGTGTGGATTACTTTGGACCGCTTTACGTTCCGGTTCGCAGAATCACTGAAAAAGGATGGGGATTTATTTTTACTTGCCTCACCACCAGGGCTGTACATCTTGAGATTGTACCATCTCTGGACACCAGTTCTTATGTCATGGGCTTGGAAATTTAACCCGCCAGGCGCACGCCATCATGGCTGCTCCTGTGAGCGCCTCGTCCGAAGCGTGGAGCGCGTGCTGTACGATATCCTAGGCAGTAGGCGAGTCACCGAAGAAAGGCGATCTCGTGTGGGTGATTGAGCCCGATAGTCCGCGTGGGTACTACCCTCTCGCCCGAATCGTCAAGCTAAACTAGGGACAGGGTGGTTGCGTTCGATCCGCCCTTGTTAAGACCGCAACCCGTGAAGTCACTCGGCCGACCGATAAGCTCGCACCGGTTCTTCCTTCTTCAGGGGGGAGGATGTTGCAACGCAAATATAAAACAAAAGTACCATAGAAAATAAGACCAGATGGCCAAGTGGACTAAGACAACATGACATGACAATTGACGTAGGTTCGAGCCCCCATAAATTAATATACTAAAAAAGGGTGTTACATCCTATTTTAACTGTTTTTTGGTTCTAATTCGGTTCAGCTTTGATTGAGGCTGCCCGCTAAAAAGAGCAATTTGTCTCAAGGACATTACCGACCGGTTCTTGTGGCTAGCTTGCGCCGGTTTGTACCGAAACAAATTGATTTTTTGATCTTGATCATGCAAACCGTTTACGATGCTTATGACTTGTTATGTGTGTTTACCGAAAAATACCCTTAAATAAATTTGATTTTTACAGTTTTTTCAGATTGAGCGCACATCCCTCTGGTTGATGAGGCCAGGAGTGGGCTATAATTTTATGGTCCTTTTGTGCAGAGTCTCTTTATGTGTGCAACTTTTTGTGACATTTTTGTTACCTGTTTTTCTCGTTTTTTTTGGCTGCGTCCTTTTTCCAAAAACAGAATTTTTTTTTGAGGTTGTGTTTCGGCTTTTTTGTGTTCCATTTTGTTTTAGTAAAACTTGAAAGTGGCTTTCAAAAGAATACTTGATCAAGTTTTAGTCTGATGTTTATCTGGTTTGGGTACAGTGGACTTTCTTTCTTAGTCATGCTGTAAGCTTGTGGTTTGATGGCGTTAGTAAGCTGCGTTGGTTAGATTATAATTCCTTCCCAACCGCGTTAAGGGAAAATTAGAGACGTGTTAAAACAAGTTAAAGTTGTTATCAGTGAAAGTTTGAAAATGCAAAATCCTTTTCGAAACAATTCTCTGTGGGTGAGATGTGCGATTGTGGAAAAAGTGTTTGATTTATGTGCTATTGAAGAATTCAAGTTTATAAAAGAAGCGTCTTATAAAAAGTTAGGACAGTCAATTTATTGCTTTTTAAAATTAAAATTATGAATTTACGGCTTTCGAAAACCTTAAATTTACTGCCTCAAATATATACTGCATTTTTTTAATTGAATTGGACCAATTATGGAGAAGTTTGAAAATTTTTTCTGAAAGAAGTTCATAATTATTGTTTGGTTTTTCGTTGTGTTGGATAGATGATTGGTGAAATCTAAAAAAGAAAAAACAAATATCTTCGTAGAATAATTAGTATTTTTTGAGTTTATTAGTGAAATATTTAATTCTACTTGCAGGGGATTGTCGTCGCAAAAAAACCATTAGGGAATTTACTTTCAATATTGGATGATGATGTGAGATGCTTGGCAAGCATGCGGATGACATTTTTCAGTCTGGAGGAGGGGCTATAGAAGCTCAAGTGCTCAGATGATATTTAGTTTTTCATTAGTAAGTGCCAAATCGTATGATGTGCGTTCGATGAGATTACATAATTTATGGTTATATTTAGCTTTGTGATTATTTTCTAGGATATGGACTTCAATGGGCTGTATATGTTCTTGGGGGATGATTAGTGGGCGAGATTCTTCGTTGTCAAATGATTTGATTACTGGCAGAGTATATACATTTTTGTTTTGAGTCGTAATTTCGGAGGATGCGGTGGATATTGGTGCTTTTAATACAATAAGTGAAGTTGAAGAATTATGGTGATGTGTATTTGGCATTAATAAAATTGAATCTATGTTGTGGGTTGCGTGCTTGTGCGTTAGTCGTGTAGTGGTGTTGGATAAACTTATAATAAGTGTGTGTGTGAGTTAGTTTAGTGCATAACAGTAATTCGTGGGAACAGTCTAGGTCACATTCTTTGGGTGTTAAGAAACGGAAAGTGAGTGAAAAGTGATTAAATTTTATTGAAATAAGAATTATACGCTTTTTGTCGGTTAATGAGGTAGAACTAAAATCATCATATTTCTTATTCTTGCTATCTAATCCAAATATATATTCAGATTTAATAAAAAATTTCTCTTTTAGTTGGAGACAAGTGTCATCGGCTTCTTCGATGATAGTGTATTTCATGTATCGTGCAATCGCGTGATCGTAGTGGTTATTGGAAAATATACTAGCTTTTTGTGCAACAAATTTAGTCAGTGTTTGTAATAGTCCGATAGTTGTGAAAAGTCTTCCATGCAGTGCGGTGGTTGGTTTCTGTAGTCGGGATTGATAAACTGCATTGTCTTCTGGATTATTATACAAAGAGTTCTAGTGGGTTAGTGAAGTGTAGTGAGATTTTCATGATAGTGATGGGAACAGGCTGTATTCGTCTACGTTTTCCCGTTGGTTTTCGGTGGTGCTGATATATGTCTATTGTGGGAAACAAGGTAAATTATGACAAAGAAATTCTTTTGTACTACTGTACTGTGGGTGTAGGGAAAACAGTCAAGTTGGTCAGGTCTGATGAAGGGTTTGGGCGTTTGGGTGTTTTCTTTTGAATACTCGATGGGCTCGGGTTTCTTCTACTAAGGAGGCTAGGTTGGAGTATTCGGAAGAGGAAATGGAGCGTGCTACATTATGTATTGTTATTGTGTTATCGTGTTGAAGCTGTTGTTTTAGGGTTATGAGGTTATGAAGCTCATACTCCTGTTCTTCAGTGACGGGGCTGGAAAGACTGGGTGGGTCGCTTGTCAAGGGGGAGTAGGTTGGGGTTGCATCTGTGTTTGAGGAAGGTGATGGGGAGTTTTTTTTTGCGAGTTTGATTCTGGAGAAGTTGGAAGGGGTTGGGAAAAAGTTGAAGGGAAGGGTTCAGAGTTTTGGAATTCGTCCGTGTTGTCTATGTCTGAGTTGTTAAACTGCAAAATGGTTTTAAAAATAGTGTTTGTGATATCGTCAAAATCCATGCGTGGCGTATGAGTGGTGAAAGATGGTATAAGTGAAGAGGTGAGATCAGAAAGGGAAATACGGGAAGATTGGTGTTGAAGGTTGGATGAGTAGAATAGGGAACGGTTCAGTGATTCAACTTGGCGGCTCATCGTGGGCTAAACAGTTGGTTTCTGAGAACGGAAAATAGTGGTAGGATGCCTGTTCGATGATTTGTTTGTATGTGTCGTTGATGGACTACTATTTGAGAAAGTGGGCTTTGTGGGTAGCTATGACTTGAAGAGTTGTGCTCTGGTATCGGTGTATGTCTATAGTTTTGTGATTTTAAAGACAATGAGTGGTTGTTTTGTAAAATTTGTAATTGTGGTGCAAAGACTGTTGTAGTTGTATTGTCTTGTGAATCAACGTATGTATTTGTTGTGGTTGATAACTTTTTGTTATGTTCGCTTCTTTGAGCGTCTAAAAGGATTTTATTAAATGATGTTGAAAAATGTCCAAAAAATCCTGCAAAAAATATGCGTGCTACGCTTGCTTGTTGATTTACTTGTGTGTGTATAGCGCATGTGTTATTTTTTCCAATTACAAATGAGAAAAGGAATCTTTAAAAAATTTTCACATTTAAGATAGGTAGTCTTTTTAAAATGTAGTCGGGCCATCCTAGAATGGCATGGAGTAGTTTTTGAGCCTAACAAAACAAAAAGTTTTTATAGGAGAAACTTCTTGCGGCGATATTCTTAGCCGTTTGATTATATATAAAATTTTCATATCCTTACAGTATCCGCTGTAGTCATGAGCGTAAAATTTAGAAAATCCTGCGTTTTCGGCAAGTTTTTTTTATTTTGGTCTTTTGATAGTCTTTGGATTATGTCCATTTTCGTTAAAAGTTCTTAAAACTGTTGTGTGCGGGTGGGATGATGTAAGTTGGATCGTGAGTATATATCTATGGATTGGAGATCATATTCGGTTTTCGGGAAAAAACTCTGATGCTTTCAGGTGAAAATTTATTTAATGGTGGCATAAGAGTAGGGTATGGAGTGAGGAGATAGTATTTGTCTTCATCTGAATATAACTTCACAACATTGTGGCTATTTTCAGAACCACTCGGTACGGCTGTATCCCAAAAACGTGTGCGCCTGGAAAGTGTATCGACAAAATGTACTCTATTTTTATAGAATTTTAGAAATTTTCTGGAACATCGTTCACATTCAAAAACATATAACGATGATACTTTCCTGTGCATGTGTAGTACCATAGTAAATTTCCTTCACAGTCAATAAAGTTTCATGTTTCCTGATAATAGTCTCCCGCATAAAGTATTTTTAGTACTGCTAATGCAATGATTTGGAGAAATTGTGTTCGTTCTAATTCGCATAAATGATGTAATGTTTCCTAAACTGATAGCGACATTTCCTGAAAAGTTCTGCTTTTTGTATAGTCTAATTTCATGTTTAAATGGATGTCATAGTGAATTTCACCAAATTAAGTGTTGTTCTTTGGTGAGAATTCTTGTAAACGTGTTTGTGCTTCCTTTATCTTGTGGACGGAGTTTTTCAAAAACATTTTATTTTTTAGAAATGTTACTGGGATGTATGAACTTTTGTCATTATAACTTGTGTATGTTTCAGTTGTATTGACAATTAGTTTCCCAGTTTTCTAGTCGAAACCTTTCTGTTTCTGCATATTGAGTTTTATATGAGGCTGTTTTATTTTTGCAGGCGACTTCAGTTCAGTTTCGGGATATATTTGAAAACATGTTAATTTTTTTTCTATTCCGTCGATATTTTTGTATTAATGATTGTTTTGTCTTTTTTTGTCAGGGTTAACTCTGTCAAATAAAATTGATTCGATGAAGTATTTTTGATGGAACTTAATAATTCTTGCATGAATCTTTCCAAATTGAAATGTTGTACATGTGTCTACAGGGAGCCAAACAATATTTGCATAATTTCGTTTGGTAGGATCGCAATATCCTTGGTCATTTTTACAAGGTAAACGTATTCCTTGACATAGTTTTGTGTAATCTTTTAAATCTCGTGTTAATTGTATTTTTACTAATTGAATGTTCAATGAAAAAACATTTTTTCTTGATATTCTTTTTTTCTGTCTCTGCTTTGCAGTTTGAAGGGTTGTTTTTTCCAAAGTGTGGTAAAAATTTTTTATCATGTAAATCATTTTTTAAACGTCCGTGTGCGCCGTGGGTTGGGTTTTTATTGTCTAATTTTGTATGTCCTTGATATATTTCTAAGTCGGCTTGGTGGAAATACTTGAAAACTAAATAACTTCCGAGTTGTTCCTTTATTGGATCTTAACTTTAAATGTCTTAGTTCGTTTTTTCAATCGTCAGTTTTTAGACGTAGGAGTCTTTCAATATTTCTTTGATAGAAATGTTCATGATCGAGTCTAGTTTGTTTTTCCATTGGAGACTTGGGAACAATGCACTTTTTTCTGGGTGTTGTGAAATGCCTTCTTCGTTTGGGATAAATTATTTGATTATCTATTGTAGATGTTTTATTTTGGTTTTGACTAGGATGTCTTGTTCTACCAAGATCTGGTGGAGGGAAGGGTAGATGTTATATGTTGGTTCAGAGGTGTTGTATGTTGGTTCGCTTAAAGGTGCATGGCGAACTACGGGTGTTAAAGATTCGGATAATAATGCGTGTTTTTCTTCAAATGTGTACAGATTTTCTTGAAAAAAAAATAGTGTTGTTGACTGGAGTTGGCTTAATGGACTAGAGGTTTGTGTTGTTGGGAGCTCTTGGAAAGTCGTAGGATTGTTTAGGTAGTTTTCGAACTATCATAAATTTTTGAGCTGTTGAGGTAGGCTTTGGTTAGAAAATGAAAAAATTCGACGAGAAAGCTGCAAAAAAATATCAAAAGGTGGAGAAACATTTCGAGGGTGTCTATAATGAAAAAAATTTTAAATTAAAAAAAGATTGAAATGATTGAAAAAACATTTGCAAATTTTGTTTTGAGGAGTCAAACTGATTGAGAAAGAAGCTTTTGAAGAACGATTCCGTTAGTCGATATTTTTTTTCCGAGTTGGAAATTTAGTGCAGTCTGTTTATTTATTGGTTTTATGACAACTGGGTTGGACATTGGCAATTTTTCATTTAGGCAATTTGGGAAGTCTAGAAAGGAGTTTCCTACTTTTTACTTTATCTATGAGATGATTGGGGGTATTTAAGAATTATCTGTTCTTTAAGCTAATCTGTTCTTTAGGAATTATCTGTTCTTTAAGATCATGTCTGATTTCTGCTTTAGGCTTTTTCAATAATTTTCTTTGGGGGGAATTTGGAGTGTAAGTTGAGACAATTTTGTTGATTTTTGTACCAGTTGATAGGGGGAGGGTTGTTAAATTTCATTTTTCTTTTGAAATTTAGTTGTCATATTTGAACATGTTGCTTATCTTAGGTCATGGAGGTCTTCTAGTTATAATTTCAGATATGTTCTAAGTAAACAATATATCGGCTAGTGAAATGATGTCAAAATGGGGTGACGTTGAGTTAATTTCTGATTGCCTAAATTTGAACTAGTTTGGAGAGTGGGAGCATGAAATATAAAAAGCGACAGATTTTTCCTCCTGCAAATTGCAAAAAGGAGAAAATGTTTAATAAATTGGGGAGGGGTTTTTGAAATTCAACTTTCTCAATTATTTTAAATTGGGGGATGAAAGTTTTATAATCTTTTCGTGGTTGATTTCGTAATTGTGATGGTTTTCGTTATGATTATTTTTCTTTTGTTTCTTGCGTTACGATTGTTTCTTCAAATTTTCGATTATTTCTTTGTTTTTAAAGTTTTTTTAGTAACCTTTTCAGATGAATTCGTTGTGTTATTTTTTGTTTCTTTGTTTTTTGAATCTGATAATTGTCCTGAAAAAATTTGGTCGTGTTTTTGCTGATTTAAGGCACCTGATTTATCATGTATCATTTTTATTTCTGTGAAGGAATTTAATTGTGTTACTTCGCGAGGAGCGTATTCTTTTGGATAATACGGCAAAAATTATTTCGTTGTTGAAATATTTCTATTTTGCTTGCGTGAATAAGCTTGTATGTTACATCAGTGTGGTCGTCAATAAAATGAAATGGTCTTTTTTGGAGTAGCTGTTTGTTTAGATATTCGTTTTTGTGTTATAAAATTTGGTATTAATACATATGACCCAATACTAGATTCGTGGCTGGTGTAAATTGTGAATTTATTTGTGATTGATCATTTTGTCTTTCTAACAGATTTTTGGCTATTTTCTGATAAATTTCATTGTGTTTTTTATCTCTGTTGAATATAGAATTGGTATGCTTTCCGTTGTGGATGATGGAAACGATCTTCATCAGCTGTATGTAGTAGTAGGTTGCAATAATTTGATTCTATAGTAGGATGGCAATAACGTTGTGTATTTTGGATGAATTTACTGTAAACATTATTGCTGTGAGTTTAGATATGGGGGTCTATCTCATAGAGTAATTTTGGATAGGGTACACCGTCTGCTCGTCACGCTATCTTATTTTCGGCCGGATAGATTCGTGCAACTTCTTAGTCTAATACCGATCCTAGTCTTACTCTTATAACTACTAGTCTCAGGGTGTTTAACTAGTCTCTGCTCAATAAATCTAGAGTATACTGGTATTGTTGCGGCTGCTGAAGTACTCGGGAGAGGCAACTATTTTCTAAGTTAAATTCAAATCTCTCTGGTGCTGAAATTACAAGTAATTTCAGCAATTACAAATAAGTGGGTTGTTAGTTAGATGGATTGTGATTGGTTAATATTAAATACTTTACAGTGGTAAGATATCTAGATTATAAATAATAAAATGTAGTTTAGATTAGGTTCCACCTATCTGGGGTTTACAGAGTTTTTGAGTTCTATCTCTTTTCTTCTGCAATTGAAGGATGGATGATTAACGTTGGTATGTGGCGAACATTATTTTCTTTTTCTTTGTTTCCTGGAGAAGAGAGGTCCAGGAGACTAGAACCGTCGACATAATTTCTCTCCAAGAGAAACGTTCCAGAACGCTGGAGTGAGGGATATGAAGTTATCTTCTTATCGTTTGTCAACGACTGCGATCCCCAATGAAATCGTTTAGATTCCAGAATCCAAGATGCTTTGCTATGTCAGTTTTGTTTGCATCTGTGGAAAGTTGTTTGTGATCAACCTCGTCTAGGAATGGCGTGAAACTAGTGTTTGGAAGGCATGCTCATGACGTCCTCTCTGGTGGGTTAGGCCAGTAGTGGGAGTATGTTTTCGTGCGATTTCTTTGAGGGGGCCTGTTTTGTGTTAACATTATATGGTGGTTTTTTCTGGGTTTTCTTATGTTACTTATGGTTGTGTCCTTTTTTCAAAAATCGAATTATTTTTGGTTTGGGTTTGTCTTTCGACTTTTTTGTGTTTTATTATTTCTTTCGTTGACTTTAACCCGGTTGAAATGGAGTTATACACTTACACCAAACTAACCAATGCAAATGACTAAACTCCACAAATCATAAAATAACAGCATGAGCAAGAATGGCGTGTCTAGGAATGGCGTGAAACTAGTGTTTGGAAGGCATGCTCATGACGTCCTCTCTGGTGGGTTAGGCCAGGAGTGGGAGTATGTTTTCGTGCGATTTCTTTGAGGGGGCCTGTTTTGTGTTAACATTATATGGTGGTTTTTTCTGGGTTTTCTTATGTTACTTATGGTTGTGTCCTTTTTTCAAAAATCGAATTATTTTTGGTTTGGGTTTGTCTTTCGACTTTTTTGTGTTTTATTATTTCTTTCGTTGACTTTAACCCGGTTGAAATGGAGTTATACACTTACACCAAACTAACCAATGCAAATGACTAAACTCCACAAATCATAAAATAACAGCATGAGCAAGAAAAGAACACCAACGGTACCCAAACCGGATTAACCCAGCTTAAAACTGGATAAATTATTCTTTTGAAGACTATTATAAATAATAGTCTTCAAAAGAATAATTTATCCAGTTTTAAGCTGGGTTAATCCGGTTTGGGTACCGTTGGTGTTCTTTTCTTGCTCATGCTGTTATTTTATGATTTGTGGAGTTTAGTCATTTGCATTGGTTAGTTTGGTGTAAGTGTATAACTCCATTTCAACCGGGTTAAAGAAAAGTTGGAAACTTGTTATCGTTAGTTAGAGTTGTTGTTATTGAAAGCTTGGAACATAAAATCATTATTTTAAACAATTCTACGTGGGCGAGCTGTGCGAGTATGGATAGAAGTCTTGTGCGAATGAATAAAAAGTTTAGTACTGCTTTCTCAATTTATAAATTTACTGCTTGATTTTGAATTTCTACTACATTTGGGGAAATATAAAAATATAAGTTTTCATTGCATGTAATTTTACTGCTTTTTTGGGGGAAGAATTTATAAATAATTTACTACATTTGGTATGAATTTTACGACATTATATAGTGCAAATGTTTTAGTAATTTAAATTGTTTTAGCAAATAGATTTTATATGAATTGTAGTTTTAATTTAATAATTTTATATTTTCATTTTCTTTTTTCGTTTTTGCAGATGATGGTGATGAGAAGACTAGAAAAAGAAACTTAACATTATAAAGAATGGTTAGTGGGTTTTATACTCTTTAGTGAATGTAATTGAAATATACTTACTTTAATCTTCGGGGAAAAACCGTATGGGAAGAGTTCTAGGATTAATTCAGATGTTGTTAATAATTTAGCTAATATGCGGATTAGTTTCTAGCAGTGGCCAAAGCAATTGAAGTGCTTTGATGATATTTGTTCTTCGGTGCCTACTGCGAATTCATGAGATGTGTTCTGGATTAGGTTGTAAAGTTTATGATTATATTTAGTATTATGGAGGAACTCAAAAATGGGAATTTCAATTGGTTGTAGGAATTCATGCGGGATGAGGAAGGTCTGGATTCTTCGTCCTGAAAAGTCTTTGTGATGGGGCAAAATATATACATTTGGTGAACGGGGTCGTAGTTACGAAGGATGCCGTGGAGGTTAGTATTTTTGATACAATAAGTGAAATTAAGAAAAAATAGTGATGTGTACTTTGAGTTGAAGAATTGAAAACGATGGGGGAGTTCTCGTGAGGGTGGGTGTAAGTCAAAGTGATTTTGTATGAAACGATAATATGTATAAGTATGTGTCTCTTTAGTGCGTAACATAATATCGTGGGAGCAGTGCAGATCTCGTTCTTGCGGCGTAAGAAAGTGGAAGGTTAGTGTGAATAAGTTAAATTTATCTTGGAAACTTTCGTAGGCCTGCGTGTCAATGAGGGCTTCGGAAATGATGTGGTCGTGTTTTTTATCAAAAATGTTAAGTGTAAATAAGTATGATGTTTTGATGAAAAATTTCTCTGATAGTTGCGGGTTAGCAAAGCGGTCGTCGTCTAAAAATTGGTCTTGGTTAGGGCGTATGATGTTGTGATCATAATATTTGATAGTGAATTTGTTAGCGCGGGGTGCGGTGAATGTTTTTAGTAGTTTTTTAAATCCAACATATGTGAATTGTCGTGGTGTTAGTGCTGTTGTTAGTCTATATAACATATTTTTTTATTGTTCATTATCCGTTATGGTGTTATAAAGTGTTAGATAAAGAGGGTTAGTGTAGTGATAGTATGATGTCCAATGTAGTGTTGGCATTAAGACGTGCTCGTCAACAAAATTTGTAGTGTCGTCATTAGTAGAAGGGGTATTCAAGGTGTATTGAGGAAATGATGGTAAGTTTGTTTGGACAAAGGTTTTAGTATTTTTATGTTGTGGATGATCAATATATTCCTTAGCTATGCCGGATTTGGTTGTGAATGGATGATTTGGGAATTTTCGTTTAACATTGCGGTAAGCTCGGTTAGTGCTAGTGGATGTTTCTGTGGAAGTGGATGATTGGGCTAATGATGGGGTATAGTCTATAGGTGTTGGTGGGCCGGATGATGATGTTATGGATGATAGGTGATGTATGGTAAGAGTATGGGGATGGGTAATTTGTCGTTGAAGGGTAATATAATTATCTAATTCTGGGGAAATTTGTGGAATATCTGGGGAATTGTTGGTTGATCTGTCAGAAAAGGATGGGGTATATGTTGGGGTGACTTGGGATGAATGAGAGGGAGTGGAAAGGGATGGTAGTGGTTGACTGGCGTTGATGGATTGAAAAGAAGGTTGTGAAAAATTTGAAGGGTTGGTTTGGGAATAGATGGAAGGAGAGGGTTCAGAGTTGGCAACTTCGTCGGGAGTTTCAAGGTCTGAGTTATTAAATTGTGAAATAGCATGAAAAACTGAAATATCTGAGTTAATGTCTGAACTCGTGCTAGATGGTATATTAATAAATGCAAAATCAGGTGGGGGGAAAGCGAAAAGTGGTATGATTGGGATTGGATTTTGGAGATTGGTTGGGTGGGAAGTTGAGCGGTGGAGGGATCCAACTTGTCGGCTCATCGTGGGCTAAAAATATGATTATTTTGAGATTGAAAAGTAGTGGTGTGGGGTTGTTCTATAATTTGTTCATATGTATTATCATTTTGTGAATGGTTTGTCGTTATATGCTGAATAGGGCTTTGTATTGAGCTTGGTCGAAAATTTGGGTTATTTGTGATTGCTAAATTTTGAAATTTTCTGGGAACTAAAGATAAGGGATGATTTTGTGATAAGGCTGGTACTTGTGGTGCTGTAGGTACTGTGTCTAAATTATTGTGTTCTTCGTCGTATGTATTTGGTCTTGTGGCTAGTTTTGTGTTATATTCTTTAATTTGTGCGTCTAAAAGTATTTTGTTAATGGATGAGGAGAATATTCCAAAAAATCCTGCAGATAATATACGTGCTACACTGGCTTGAGGTTTGACTTGTGTGTACATAGCGCATGTATTATAGATTCCTTTTAGTAGTGAGAAAAGAAAAGAAATCCTATAAAGTTAAACATAGCGTATAAGATAGTCAATCTTTCTAAGATGTAGTAGGGCCATCCTAGAAAAGCTAAAATTTCGTTTTTTAGTGTTACAAAACTAAAAATATTGATAGGTGAAATATCTTGTGGTCTGTATTTTTCGCCGTTTAAATATATGTAATCTTTAATGTCCTTAAAATATCCGCTGTAAACTTGTGTGTATATGTCAGCAAATCCTGCGGTTTCTGCAAGTTTTCTTAAATTTTGATCAATTGATTGTCGTTGTATAGTATCCATTTGTGTGAGTAATTCTTGGAATTGTTGTGTTCTAATATGGTGTTGTATATCAGATTTAGAATAAATTCCAATGGATTGTAAGTCTATATTTGGGTTTCGAGCAATGGCTCTTATGCTTTCTGGTGAAAAAATTTTAAGTGATTGCATTAATGTAGGGTATGGTGTTAATAGGTAGTATTTATCTTCGTCAGGGTTTAATTGTACGACATTGTGGCTATTTTCTGATCCACATGGGACTGCGGTATCCCAAAAATTTGTTCGTTTTGGAAGTGTATCGACAAAATATACTTTATTTTTGTAGAATATGGGTATTCTTTTGTAACAATGTTTATCTTCAAAAACGTATAACGGTGATATTTTTTTGGTGCAAGTATAAAACCATAAAACGTTTCCTTCGTAATCAAGAAAATTTGATCTATTTCCTGATAATAAACATCCTGCGTAGGGTATTTTTAATACTGCTAATGCGAGTGATTGTAAGATTTCTGTTCTTTCTAATTCGCTTAGTTGATGTAGTGTTTATAATTCAGAAAGTGACATTTCTTGAAAAATTCTACTGATTGTGTAGTCTAATTCCATGTCTAAATGAATGTCATAGTGTATATTTCCAAAGTATGTAGTATTCATAAGAGATAATTCTTTTAATCGTGTACTTTTACTGTCAATTGGTGTTAGTTTTCCACCGGGTTGACCATTATATTTACGAAAATTAACTGGGGTGTAGGGTTTTCCGTCGTTTATATAATGGGCTATTGCGTGTGGATTAACTTTGATTTTTCCAGTGGTCATGTCGAAACCTTGTTCGTATTTGACAAGATTTTTTGAATATTGTGTTTTATTGAGTGGATTTGCATATTTACATGCAAATTCTGTTTCTTGGTAGATTTGAAAACGTGTTAGTTTGTTTTCTATATTGTGTGGATTTTTGAAATCATTGCTTCGTTTGTGAGATTGTTTCACTTGTTCGTATGGGATTGACTCGATGAAATTTTTTTCATGAAATTTTATCATTCGGGCGTGTATTTTTGCTACTTGAAATGTTGTGCATGTATCTTCGGGAAAGCAAACAATTGTTGCTTGGGTTTCTCGTTGTAGGGTCACAATATCCTTGATCATTTTTACAAGCTAATCGAATTCCTTGATAGATCATTGTGTTATCTGATAAATCTCGTGTAAGTTGTATTTTTTCAAGCTGTATTTTCCAATCAAAAAACATTATTTCTTGATATCCTCTATTTTTTGTATCTGCTTTACAATTTGAGGGGTTATTTATTCCAATGTGTGTGGTATCCAATGTTTATCTTTGGTATCATAAGTTAAGCGTCCGTGTGCGCCATTGTATGGGTATTTTTCGCCTATATTTATATGTTCTTGATAGCGTTCAAGTTCTGCTTGGTGTACAGAATCGCTGAAGACATGGAAATTTACTATTTTTCTTTCTGAGTGTTTGTTATTTGTGAGATTTAATCTGTGTAACTCGGTTTTACAATCATCGGGGTTGAGATGCAAAAGTCTTTCTATTTTGCTTTGGTAAAATGATTCGTGATCAAGTCTGTTTTTCTTTCCGTTAGAAACTTGTGAGCAATGTACTTTCTTTTCGTAAAATGTTGCTGTAAATTTATATCCTGTTACTGTAGTTGCTCGGGCTTTTGAATATAATGTTGGTATTACGTTTGTAGTTTCTATAGCTTATGGTTCTGTTTCGCATTATGTTACTTGATTTATTGCATATTTTTGTAGTGTATTTTGTTCATTTTCTTCACAATCATAGTGTGTTACTAGTAAATCTTGAGGTCCTGTGCGAGGAAATGGATTTGTGTTTTTGTCGGAAAGCATAAGAAAAAAGGTCTGTTCAAATTTTAATATCTTTAAAATATACATGTGTACGATAATCCTGAATATGGGTTATAAGATGTTATATATCCGATTGCGGTTTTTGTATATCTATCGTATTTATATTTTACTTCTGTTGTGATAAATGGTGGTGGTAGTGTTTGAGCTGTAATATTTGAGGGGTTTAGTGGATAAGGATGTTGTACGATGTTATTAAGTTTAACTGTAATTTCAAACTTTAGTTGAAGGCTGTTTTGATTTAATATCTGAACGTTATGTTCTCGGATATCTTCGTGGATATCTTGTCTATATTGTAATCTGTTAAGTACCCAACTGTGTAGTCGGTGGCTTTCGTAATGTTGTCCAAATATTGGAGGAGTCGCTACAAATGTTTTCCAATCTAATCTTAGAGGTATATTTGTAGATTGTTCACTTTATCGAGTATCAATATCGTGTGAAATATTTAATGGGAAAATGATGGTGAAATTTGACTTACTGATGGTGTCGATGGAAATGATAATGTGTCTGGTAAAGATGATAATGTTGTGTCTGATGAAGTGTCTATTGGGTCATTTACTAAGTTTGGTTCTCCGTGTGAGTAGGATTGTGTTGTCCAATAGGGTAAGCGTTCGTTTGGGTTAGGTGGGTTATAAGGATTTTCACGTATTTGTGCTGATGTTGGTGTTGATCCTAGATGTTCTGATTGAATATTAGGAGTTAACGTTGGTGTATCTGGTAGTGTTATACTAGAATTTTCTGAACTTGATGGGGTTGGAGATTGAGGTATGCTAAATGTGATTCTAGGCGTTTGAAAATTCCTATTTCTTCTTGGATGTATTATTTGTCTAATTACTTCGATTGTATTTTGATTTTGGCTAATGTGTCGAATTCGATTTGAGTCTTGTTGTAGTGTAGGGTATAAGTTATATGTTGGTTCACTTAGTGATGCTTGTCTTTGAACCGGTTCTAGAGGTTCAGATAAGCGGGCGTGTCGTTCAAAAGTGTACGGGTTATCTTGAAATGAAATTCGTGTGGATGTTTGGGGGTTTTGAGTAGTTGTAGGTACTGTTGGGTTTTCCTGGGGAGATGTCGGTGAAGACTGATTTGGTGGTGGTTGGTTAGCAATTTTGGAAATGTGTTTTGTATAGACTTTGAATTTTAGTGAGAAGATTTATGTTTGTTATGATATTCTTCGATGAATAGAATTAAAAGAATTGTGGCTGATGCGAATGTTACTATTGCCTTTTTTATACACTTGCATATTGTCATAAATAGGGATGATAAAAATGTGAGGAAAATTATGAGTAGGAGAAAAATTACTGTTCTACTAAAAATTGTTCGTATCATTTAAATAGATTTTAACTTTTCGTACCTGTAGATGTGGTTAATGAGTAGGGAAAGATGGGAATATAGCGCGTATAGGGTGTAGAAAATTAGAGTTATGTTACAAAAAGTTATTAGAATTACTATAAAAACTTCAAAAACGTCAATGGAGAATACTATCAAAAGTTTAAAAATTAGAAAAAGTTTTATGAGAAAATTTAAGATCATATTTTTATGATTGTGACTGTAGAGATGAGAAGCATTTGAGAAAAGTATTCGTTTGTCGAATATTTTTTCTATTTCTGGGGCTAAATTCAAGTGTGGTCGGATTATTTATTGATTTTTTGACAAGTGGGTTGAGTTACTTGAAAAATTGTTGGGGGCTTATTTTATGGTGCTTAGGAGGTCTTCTTTACTTTGTTTTTATTTGGTCGGTAAGCTGGGGTCTTTTTGAGATATTTGTACTTTAGGCCAAACGATCATGGTTCTTTTCTACTTTAGGCTAATTTGCCATTTTTGGTTGGAGGGTTTTTGAGGGCTAAGTTGGGAAATTGTTGATCTTTGGATTTTTAGATAGGGGAGGGTTGTAATATTATCGTGATATTTATTTTAGTTGTCAAAATTTAGCAAGTTGCTTATTTTTGACCTGAAGGTTGTGAAGTTATAGTTACAGATATGCCTGGAGATTAATGTCTATCGGCTAATAGGTTGGTGTTAGAGATTTGGAAGGTGATTGTTTTAAGTGAATCTTATTGGTTGATTTTGAACTAGAAATACTGCGTCTGTTGCAGCATGTTGCTTCGAAAATATGAAAATTAAAAAGTCTGAGATGTATATGAAGATTTAAATTCTATGAAGAATACAAAAATTTATTTTTGAAATTCAACTTTCTTTATTATTTTTGATTGTGGGATGAAAGTTTTATAGTTTTTTTACGTGATTGATTTCTAAGTCGTGATGATTCTCTATGCGTGGATTTATCTTTTTGCTCTTGTGGCAAGATTTTTTCTATCATTTCCATTTTTTCTTTCTTTTCCTAAATTATCTGAATTTAGTGTTTTTGCGTCTTTGTGAATCTTGTCTTGTTTTTGAATTTGATTATGTTGATTTTTATTAGTTTCATTCATTTCTGGTTCAATTTGTGTGTTGTTTTGAATGACTTTTAAACCGGTGAAGGAATATAATTGGGTTAATTCGCGTAAGGCGTATTCTTTCGGATAATAAGGTAATAAATTATTTCTGTGTTGAACAATTTCCTTTTTTGTGGTGTCTGTGAGTTATATGTTACTTCAGTGGGTTTAGCAATTATTTGGTAGGGTCCTTCTCGAAGTGGTTGTAATTTTTTTGAGATTCTTTTTTGTGTCTGTAAATTTGGTATTAAAACAAATGTTCCTATTTTTAAATCGGTAGCTGGCGTAAATCGTTGATTAATTTGGTTATTGATGTTTTGCTGTTGTAACAATTTCTTTGTTACTTTTTGGTAGATTTCATTATGCTTTTTATCTCTGTTTAAAACCCATTCGGTGTGTGTACCGGAGGCTAGTTTGAGAATTTGTGGATGGTGAAAATGATATTCATCATGTGTATGTAATGGTAGGTTATAGCATATTGAACCTTTATTTGGTTTGCAATGTCCTTGTGCTTTTTTATGTGCATTTGCGGTGAACATAATTGGTTTTCTTGGTTTTTGGTTAAAAACCATTTCATATGGTGACATTCCTAAAATTGTTGTTATTTGTGAATTGTATGATAATGGGAATAATTTTACATCTGTTGACCATTCTGTGTATCGTGCGTCTTTTCCACTTATGATACATCTAAGGTATTCTTGTAATGAACGATGCATACCTTCGACTAATCCCTTTGTCCAAGGTGCATGAGATGTACGTGGTTTATGTTTGATATTGTATAGATGACATAAAGTGATAATTTCATTACTAATGAATTCTGTACCGTTGTCTGTTACTAGAATTTCTGGTAGTCCAAATTTTGCTATCCAGTGTTCGTAGAGTGTTGTGTAAGCGTAATAAGCGTTACAATGTGGTACTGGGTTGAGTGCTACAGAATGCGTAAATGCGTCAACAATGACCATAATGTAGGAGTTTTCTTCTGAAGATGGGGAAATTGGTTCTTTTGTGTCAAATGAAATTCTGTGATTGTATAGACTTTGTCCTTTAAAATCTTGTTTTTGTGCTACTTGTTTCTGATTTCGGTAAAGTTTGTTTAATTGACATATTATACAATCATTGCATAATACTTTTATCCATATTGGGGCGTTTGGAAAATAAAAATTTTGTGTAAAATTTGAATATGTCTTTTCTGATCCGGAGTGTTTTTTTTTGTATTTTGTGTATGAGAAATATTAAATGCTATTAATATCATACTTAAGGGAAGACAGGGGACTTTAGAATCATCTAACTGATATTCTAAAAAATCTGTATTTTTGTTTATTTTTGTGTTATTAAATTTTCGGAAATATCGAAGAAGTGTTTTATTTCCTAAAATTGTGGTATCAGCTTTTGCTGGTTTTGTTTTATATTTCTGCCATGATTTGAGTTGTCGTATTACTGGGTCCAAATTTTGATATCGTTTTAAAAGTTCAAGTGTGATTTTCTCTGTTGGTTGGAGAAATATATTATCAATTCCTATTTTTGATAGGGGAATTGTGTCAAGTGGTTCATGAAGGTTAAAAACTTGATTTATCGTATATTTTGTGTCTTTTGTCTGTGGTCCTGATAAACTTATTTTCTCAGTTAAGTTTTTTTTTTCAATTAGTGGAAAAAGGTCTTTTTTTTGCGATTGTTGTTTGACTTTCTTTTGCTGGGTGTTGTTTTTTATCCATTGTGAGTGTGGGATTGGTTTAAATGTTGATGTACCTAATAAATCAACTTCGTAGTGATTATTTTGGCAATCTAGATAGAGTGGAAAATGTTGTAAATTGTTTATTTGTGATTGATCAATATCAGTTTTTACTGCGAGTTTACATTCTAGTCGGGGGTGATGTTTCGTCTTTTGCGAGATAGAATTTAATATTTTATGGTATTTTGACTGTAGTTTTTCGTGTAAGTAGTTCTGGTGGTGTGTTTCTACTTAATGTGTCTGGTAATGCAAGGTTTTTTCCTGCTGTCTAAACTATGTGTAAGTTTGGGAATTTCATTAGAATTAATTGAAATCTATAAACTCTATGATTTGGATTTGACTTTTGTGTGAAAAGAATTATAATTGGTTTATGGTCTGTGAATAAAACTGTTGGATGTTTTCATCCAAGTATCAGAAATTCATAATCTGTAAGTGTATAAATTATAGCTGTAAACTTTCTCATTAGTGTGGAGATTCGTAATTCGGCTTGTGTAAAAAGTCGTGAATTTGCTGATATTAGACTCATTTTATTCGTTCCACTATGTGATTGTAGTAATGCTGCGCCGATGCCAAAATTTGAAGCATCACACATTGCGTAAAATGGTTGATTTGGGTCTGGAATTGTGTTTGATATTTGTTCTGTTAAGAGTTTTTTAATTTCTTCAAATTGTGTTTGATGTTCAGTGGTCCATTCAAAATTATTCTGTTGTCTTAGGATGTTATAAAAGGGTTTTAAGTATAATTGCATTTTATAGACGTATTTACTTAAGAAATTTAACATTCCGAGGAATTCTTGAATTTTCTTTTTATTTATTGGTGGTTGAAGTTTTTGAATTGCGTCTATGCGTGATTTTAATGGAGTAATAGTGTTTCTTTCTATATTGTGTCCTAAAAAATTTACTCGTGTTAAGAAGAAATGTGATTTATCTGGGGCTGCTTTCAGATTTTCAATCTGAAGGATTTTATGATATTGTTCTAAAACTGTAAACATTTCATCTTTAGTTTGTGATTGCATAAAGACATCGTCTAAATATGTGATTGCGTTTTTCTTTAGTTTTAGTGGTCGAAAATTTTACTCATGAAAGCTGAAAAAGCTGCTGGTTCTATGGATATTCCATAGAGTAATCGATTAAATTCGTATTGTTGATTTCCAATAACGAATTGTGTTAGACGTCGTGACTGTTCGTCTAATGGCATTTGGTTATAAGCCATGTTCATATCTGCGGTTGTGAAGTGTTTTTCATTAATTTTTGTTAAAATTACCTGTATTGGTTCAATAGGCCAATTGCATTTAGATTCATCGATTAGTGAATTGAGATATCTAGCGTCTAGAACTACTTTGAGTGATTCGCCTTTTGCTAAAATTATAACAGGTTTGATAAATGTGTTACCTTTTGGTTGTTCTTCTTTATTTACTGGTGATATAATTTCGTATTGTTCTAAGATGTTTAATAATATGTTGATTTGTCATGTAAGTGAATTGGTACTTTGCTTGCTCTTTGCTTTTTGAAGACTGCGTCTGGTTTCAATGGAAGGTGTAGGGATGAACTGACTTTTCCAACATCAAATTTAGATGTTGCGCAGACTGAAGAATATTTTATTAGCTGTTTAGCTAACTTATCAAATTCATTTTGTGTTTTTTGTGAATGTTGAAAGTTAAACATTGTTAAAAACTTCTGTTGATCTTCTGTATAGTTGGTTATATTGAATGTGGGTTTGAAATATGGAGTTTTTGTGAAATAATCTGGATTTCTTTTTTCATTGCTTATTATATTATTTATAGATAATTCTTCATCAAGAATTGTTGATTGACAAATATCGAGTAGTTGTAATATATTATTAACTCTGTATGCGATTTCTTTTACAGGTGAAGTTGTTGCGTTTGTTTCACAGTATCCTAATAATCTTAGGGGTAGTGTTATTTTATTTGGTGTATTATTATATACGTGTAGTGAAATAATATCAGAATTAGTATTTTTTTCATATTTTATTGATGATATTGTTATTTTGAAAAATTTGTGAATTGGTCTGATTTCAAAATTTGACATAAAGAGTTGCTGTCTATTTTGACTTTTGTTGTATTGATGAACTTGTTTTGTGGAGAAATTATAGATAGTTCCTGATAGTGGTTTTAGGTGTTTTCGGTCTTGATTATAAATAGGGTAAATTTTTGAGAAAAATGGTGGTTGTTTGTTTAATCTTTGAAAAAATGTTAAAGCTGTGTTTTTTCGTTTTTGTAAATTTGTCCTTTATGTGTAATTTACTATTTAATATTTTTATTGTCGGTATATATTTAGTAATGAATGGTATTCCAATGATATTATGTTTAATATCGGTAATGTGAAATGTTTCTTTGAATGGTTTATTCAAAATTTTGTTTCGTTCCATCGTTCTTGTGGAACAAGGAATAATTGGATTTTTCCATAATTTGTTAAAGTTGATCCTTGTGCTGTTGCTAATTTACCAGATGTTTCTAGAGTTTTTTAAATTTGGGTGTAATATTCTGATTTCATTCCATGTAGGGATTTTAATGATATTTGATTCTGAGCCTGAGTCGATTAAAAAATCTTTTTCAAGATCTGGTGGTTGAAATTCTTTGTTTTTCGGGCTTTCTAAGAGAAATGGGATTGTCCAAATTTTTTCTCGTGGCTGTTCTTCTTGTATATTTTGGTATATGTGATTTGTGGTTGAACTTTGTACTTTATCTTTGTCAGGTGAATTTTCCGTGTTAATTTTGTTTACTTCCTTGGTGGTTTGTGTGTTATTACTAATTGGTCCTAAATAGTAATTATTGAGGAGTTCTAATTGATTTTCATATATGTGTGAACTAAAGGGTTCTTCATATGTAATTGATTCATAATCATTTTCGACAAACATCATATTAACTAAAATATTAATATCTGTATCACTTTCACTGTCTGTTGATTCACAATTTATGTGATTAACTTGTAATTCGATATTTTCTGTGTTATCGATACCTGGGGGGTCTGAAGTTATTTCTTCATTTGTTTGTACTTGATTGATTTGTCTTTGATGTTTTGGTGTATTACTTCTATATCGATGTTGAGAATCGGGATAACGGTTATTATTCCTATGAGGTGATTGAGAATAATTTCTATATCGATTGTTGTAACTTGAATTTCGATTTTGTTAGTTATTTCTTGAACTGTTTTGGTGATTGTCATTTGATCTTTGATAGTTTGATCTATTATATGAATTATTTTGTGATCTATTGTTTGGATAATTATGATTTCGATTGTTTGAGTAACTTCTATTTCTGTTGTTTGAGTAGTTTCTATTTCTATTGTACGATGAATTTCGTGGTCTGTTGTTTGAATAGTCTATTTCTCGAGTTTGAATGGGAACTGGATGCTGAAACAAATTGTGTTGAGTTTGAAAGTGATCGTGGATAGTTGTTTCGACTATTCGATCGGCTATATCTATTTTGTGAGAAATTTCGTGAATTTCTTTGTTCGGGTGATCTACCTCTATAACTAGAGTTATATGGTGATTTATTTCTAGAATAGTTTTGAATGCTTGGGAGTGGTTTTCCAGAGCTATTATTGCTGTATACCTTTTTGTTTGGTAGATTTTGATCTTTTTTCATGTATTGATAAAATGATTTATTTGGTTCTTTGTGCTTTGGAGGTTTATTTTGGTTGCCTTGCTGTTCTTGCTGTTTTTGTCTACATTCAGTTCAGAGATACTGTGTCCGTATCGTCGACAATAATTACACCATTTCTTCAAAGATAGTTTGCCTTTATATTTCGGGTTTCTCTCATAGATGTTTAAAATTTCATTGGTTTTTTCAGATAGATCTACATCTGATTCCTGTATATTGCTAATGTGCGTAGTTTTTGTTTCAATTTGATTAACATACTGTAAATTTAAAATCTCGGTTTCTTCGAGTTTCATTGTGATTTCTGCTTGTTCTATTTTATCAACTTGTTTTCTGAAATCTATATCTGGTTCTCGAACTGAGGAAGGATGAGATGCTCTTTTCTTTATAGCAATTTTCCTTAATTGTGGTGTTAAGGTCATCATTAAGGTTTATGTCATTTTTGTGTTCTTATAGTCATGTGTACTAAGTGAATATGCTTTTCGAACTAGTATTTCGATTCTAACTGCTAATTGTTTTATTGTTTCGTTTGGTAATCTGCGAATTTCATTACATAAAACTCTTTGATGTTGTTTGTTTCTTTCAGAATCAAACATTTTTGAAAATTCCTGTGTGAATCTTTTCCAATCTGATTTTATTTCTATAGGTAATATTAAAAACCATTTTTGTGCTGCGCAATCTAGTGTTGCTTGTATCAACGCTGTGCGTCGATGTATTAAATTTTGATGGAGTGGTGTATTTATTGGTTCAGGTCCTATATTCAAAATTAAGTTTGCTGTGACTGAGTGTAGGTACTCTTCTACTGAATATTCAGGGTCTGTTCCTGTAAATAACATGAGTGGTTTATTTGATGTTATTGACGATCCTCCCATGAGATATGGATTCATCGTCATTTGCAGTGATTCTGCGGTATTTGGTATTTGTGAAAAATTTGTCAATTGATTTTTTGTAATTTCATGTTGTTGTAGATAATATGGTAATGGGATTTCATTTTGCATTTGGTTCGGTTGATATGAATGCATAGTCAATGGTTTTTGTGATTGTATCGGCTGAAAAGATTGTGTATTATATGAATTTGGTATTTGTGGTGGTTGTTGGTTTTGAAGATCTAGTGGGTTTTCAGGAAAAATTTTTTTATATTGAGGTCGTCGTGGTTTTTGTGTACGATACTCTTGTGTGTATGGTGCAAAACTATCTGGTTGTAAATAATCATCGTCAGATGATAGATAATCCATATGGTGAGGTGTTTGCTTTCTATTTTTGTTTTGTTGAAAAAATGGATAATTTTCACTATGATCCTGTGGAGGATACTGATTAGATTGAAAATTTACTGAATTGTTTGTTGTCATTGGTTTATTCCAATAGTGAGAACATACATGATTTTAATTAGTTTTTCGTGGAGAGTGGTTTGTCTTTGATGGATGTGTATAATTATAAATGTGTTCTGCAAAAATTACTTCTTGTGAATGTCTTTCTTGGTTTTGGTGGTCTTGTCATTGGTCTAAATGTTCAATAATCCATTTGTGAAAATTTAGGAGCAAGAGTAGCTGAAGGTTTTACAGTTGATTGTAATGTTTTTTCTGGTGATGTTGCTTTATTATTTTTTGGTGTTGCGAAATTTGGATGTATTGGTGAGATACTTTGTTGCGTAGTTGTCACTGTTGTGTGAACTACTTCTTCATTTATGAAGTGTGATGGTGTTTGAGTATCTTTCTGTGTAAAATTTCTAGTTCCATTGAGGTTTTCATTATGTTTTACCGTTGAATTTAAACTATTTTTTCGGGTATCGGGTAAAAATGTATTAAAGCTTAAAGGTGTTGCGTCAATTGTTATTATATTATTTTTATATAATCTGGATGGATAGATATTGTATCTATTGCTTGACTTGAGATATCAGCCGGGATGTTTATAAATAATGGGTGAGACCAATCAGGGTTCCAAACATAATCTGATTGTTTGGCAATGACAGTGTCGTCA
This sequence comes from Symsagittifera roscoffensis, assembly GCF_963678635.1. Lineage (NCBI taxonomy): Eukaryota > Metazoa > Xenacoelomorpha > Acoela > Convolutidae > Symsagittifera > Symsagittifera roscoffensis. The sequence continues at coordinate 23,852,488 of NC_087070.1, forward strand.
TTGTTACTTTGGGGTCTAAAGTTTTTTCTTACTTGACTAATTAAATCTATATTGTGTGTAAAATAATCGATCGTAAACCGTGCTAGTATTTTTTGTAAATCATGTTTGGTATTTTGTGAAACATCAGTACTGTAAAAATTTTCACGAATTGCGTTTACAAAAGTAGAAAATGCAGTGATTTTGTTCTGATTTTGCGTGTTTTGACGATTGGATTGGCGATGTACTTTGTGCTTTTGTTGTTTCTAATAAAACTAAATATGTATATATTATTGCGAAAACTTCATTTGTGAATATTGAGTTTGCTCTTTGTGAGTTATGGCATTGAATTATTTTGATGTATTCTGTGAATACCTTTGAAAATTCTAATTTAAGATCGTCTGTTTGAATTATATATTTATTATATGTTTGTGTTGTACTGATTTCTATCGTGTAGATACCATATTGTTGTGTTATTTTACATATATCTTTGATATGATGTTCTACTTGTTGTCTTTTGATCTTTACATCTGGGAATTCTGTTTTACATGGACTGCTTCCTGGTTCAAATAAATTTATGAGTAAATTTTTGCAAAATTTTGATTGTCCTCTATCGCTTAGCGAGTTTATAATAAAGGGGAAAACGTAATCTTCATCGGGACTTTCGTCACTTTGTGTGTTGCTCATCTTTTCGTTTGATAACTGTTAATATATAATTATTAATATGTCTAATTGGTTGACTCCAATTGTATGGATGTACTGGTTTGTGTTTGTGCTTCTTTTTTATTCTGTTTTTTCCTTTTTTTGATGAAATTGTATTTGTTTTTGAATCGGAAAAATATTCTGGGTCCTGGATTGGATTAGTTTGATTTATTGAATCTTCTACTTTGCATAGTGCATCGAAACTACTGACTTCTGATTCGCGAAATGCATTTCGTTGTTTTGAAAAAAATTTTCGTGTTATTTGTCTTTGCTTTCTTAGGATTGTTCTTTTTAGTGTTTGCCGTTTTGTATGAATGTATTCAACTGTTTGTGTATGCGGGGTAATAACAAGATCGTATTTTTGATTTTCGATTTGACAATTGTGTATGACAATTGTTTGTTTATTTCCAAGGTTTTTTAATGACATAAGGTTTAGGATGATGGATGCAAGGTTGTGTGTAAGTGATTTTAATTTCCTAGACTGTTAGTCCTTAGATTTTTTGGTTAGCTTAGCCTGGGTCTTTTTTTTTCAGGGTTGGAGAGAAAAGTATATCGATTCCGAAGAATCGTTTTTACTTTCTCGTGGCTAGTATATGCTAAGGTGTTAACTTACTTAATCTTACTTAGGGGTAGTGATTGTGTTCACAAGGGTTGGAGAATAGTAAATCGATCCACAAGGTTTAGGTATAATTAGAACGCAAGTAGTTCGTTAGGTACTATTTTAAACTTACTAAGTCTGAAATTATCCTGGGTCGTATAAGAGGAGGGGTCAAGTGAAGGATGAATAACCGAAGTTCTTCACTGTTTAGCCTAATTTGAATGGTTAATGTTTGAAAAATTTCTATTAGTCCTGGGTCTTTTGAAAAGGTTGGATAGTGAATCGACGTTTGAGGTCGTTAGACACTTGATAAGTGGGTGGGGGAGAACAAAATTGTTCTTTGATCCAAGGATAAGCCTTGATGATCAGGATTAAAATTAAGGATAGAAAGTTAAGTTAGATCCAAGGATGATCTGGTTTGAGATTTAAAAAGTTTTAAGTTTAAAGAATATAAAGTTTAAGATTTGAAATAACAATTTGTGAGTTTTAGTTTTGATGATGTTAGTTGAATTATGATTGCTGTTATGTTTTAGGTGATGAAGCTGGAACAACAAGATGATTGATATTTACTAACAATTTATTTTTATTTTGAATAGATTATTTTTCAAATATATTTTATATAGTACTGCAGAGGAAGAAATGATTAGAGATGTTTTTATCAATCGTTATTGAACATTAATAATTTATTTAGCGCCTGGTAGATGCATTGAAGATTTCACTTCCAAGACTTTACGTTTGCGAATGAAAATCTAAATTCATTGCCATTAAAATTCTAAATATAAAATTTGTTGTGGCTTTTGCCGTGCGATCATGAAACTAGTTGGTAAGTTTCTCCGTAGTCGTATGTCGTCTCTTGTCCGAGGTCTGTTTCCAATACGTGGTTGTTCTCGTTTTGTTCGGAATAGCGGTTTTGATCTATTGCGTCGTAGAGACCATTCAATCAAATTATTATCGTATAAAATTTTGAAAATGTTTTTGTCTATTTCTAATCTAAATTTTGTTAGTTCTAAGCTAATTTGTTTTTTTAAGGTCTTGTTCGAGACTTGACTTATGGTCGCACCAGATGAGTTTAGATATGGAGGTCTATCTCATAGAGTAATTTCGGATAGGGTACACCGTCTGCTCGTCACGCTATCTTATTTTCGGCCGGATAGATTCGTGCAACTTCTTAATCTAATACCGACCCTAATCTTACTCTTATAACTACTAGTCTCAGGGTGTTTAACTAGTTTCTGCTAGGCTCAATAGATCTAGAGTATACTGGTATTGTTGCGGCTGCTGAAGTACTCGGTAGAGGCAACTATTTTCTAAGTTAAATTCAAATCTCTCTAGTGCTGAAATTACAAGTAATTTCAGCACTTACAAATAAGTGGGTTGTTAGTTAGATGGATTGTGATTGGTAATATTAAATACTTTACAGTGGTAAGATATCTAGAATATAAATAATAAAATGTAGTTTAGATTAGGTTCCAGCTGTAAGCTTAAAAACCATTTCATGAGGTGGTAAACCTAGTGCTCTAGTTATTTTTGAGTTGTAGGCTACAGTAAATAATTTAACATCTGGTAACCATTCTGTATATTTTTTTTATTTCCATTTATTATACATCTGAGGTAATCTTGCAATGGACGGTTCATATCTTCGACTAAACTGCGGTTTGTGTTTGATGTTATAAAAATGGCATAATGTTTTGATTTCATTATTAATGAAATGGGTGCCGTAATCTCTAACAAGGACTTCTGGTAATCCAATTTTTGCTATCCAATGTTCATAGAGTTTTGTATATGCATAATAATCATTACACTGAGGTACTGGGTTTAGTGCTACATAGCGTGTAAATACGTCGACTATAATCATCATATATGCGTTTCCTTCTGAGGATGGTGATATTGGTACTTTTGCATCAAATCAAATTCCGTGATTGAAATATAAATTTTGTCCTTTAAAGTCTTGTTTTTCTGCTATTTGTTTCTGGTATGGGTATGGTTTATTTAATTGGCACGTTATACAATCATTACATAATAGTTTATTCAAATTGGTGCTTTTGGATTGTTAAAATTCCGTGTTAAGTTTGAGTATGTTTTTTCTGATACTGTATGTACCTTTGTGTTCAACCTATGTGAAAAACAAAATGCTATTGGTATCATACTTAAAAGAAGACAGGGTACTTTTTCTTTTGTTTCGGACTTTTGGTATTCCAGAATATTGGTGTGCTCATTTACGGTTGTGCTGTTAAATTTTTTCTGAACTAACTAAGAATTTTTTTTATCGTAAAATTGTAATATCTGCTTCAAAAGGTTTTGTTTTGTATTTGTGCCAAGTTCTCGAATAACTGGTTTTAGATTTTGATAGTTGTGCAATAAATCTGATTTTATTTTACTATGACTGTTAGAAATATGTTTTCAGTTTCTGCTTTTGACAAAGGTATGTTATC
>NC_087070.1:23856395-23900141 GCF_963678635.1 Symsagittifera roscoffensis
AAGAAAAAAAAGCCACCCCGATCACAAATATTCCGTTACTTTCGTATCGAAAGTCGGAACAAAAACAAATATCAATTTCCTGAACTTCATATCAACACAAAATGAGTGTTTGTTTCGATGAAACTGATCCAATGAAACAAGCTGCAATTTCAGTCCGTTGATAATCTAAAGCAACTGAAGCGAAACATCTGGGAACATAATTGAGAAATATACTGCTGATGAATAATGAATGGTTGATTTTCCATTTTTATTGAGTTTTCATGCATACCCGAGTCTTGTAGAATTTCAAATGCAGTTGTTGAATTAAACGTGAGAGAACACAACAACAATTGACAAACACTATGAGGCAGAACATTATGGGGCCTGCGCATTTTGTGCATTGTAAGCGGATTCCGCAACAAGGACGCTCCCTTTGTTCTTCTTTTCTTCTTTCATTTTTTTGATCGTTGCGACAAAACTTTAACATGTTAGAAAACTTGTCTCTGGAATCCAGGAACATACAGAAAAAAATATTATGCGCCTAACTAGTTCACAGTTTGGCCTCGTAATGGTGCATTTTGTGAATTGTAAGCGCTACATTTGAACTCTGGAAACCGATATCTTCATTAGGGTATAATTTTTTTTGTTAAAAAACTATTGTTTCGATGGCCAAAAACTGACCGAAAAAGAAAAAATACCCCAAGCATGAATATTCCGTTGTTTTTTTCAAAAGTCGGTACAAAAAAATGGAACAAGAATTGAACTTCTGTCGCGACATCATGTGACGCGACATGTGTTCTTTCAAATAAATTCAAATTTTGTCATACTTTTACTTGAAAAAGATTTTAGTTAATAGTTAAAATACAGGCAAGAAATAACAAATCAATTGAAACACAAAGAAAGGAAGAGAATAAATTCTAATGTGTAATGATTTTATTAAACTTTCGATGCCTCCCATAATAGTGTCTTTGAACGGTTTGAACAAATATCACTTTGAAACCTCAATTTAAGAAAAATCCCTCTCTCATTTTTTAAATCAGAATAAAAAAGAACTGAGAATCATTATGGAATGCGTTGCCTTGAAACTAAATGCAACCTACAAAAACTAATTAGTCAGAATCCAAACGAGGTCGGAATAATTTAATTACATTTTTAAAATGAAGCAACTTAACGTTCCGGTAGTTTTTCTGGCAACGGTTATCTGGAAAGAATCTTAAACATAATTATCATACGCGGCCAAAGTTCTATCAAAATAAATATTATTATGCAAGATCTTGCAAGAACAGCAATTGAAATTAACTGCCTATCTGCTGGTCTTCTTTTGTTTATATTGACGGAATTGTGAGAAACCGTAATTTATAGCCTTTCAACAGAAAACTTTTTTCAAAACTTTTCAAAAATGGTTTAAGCGTTTCGAAACATTGTGGAGATGATAATAATTAGTTGTCTGCCTAACTGACTCGATGTTTAATCCCTGTAAAATTGGTTGATTCATAAACTAACACTCTATTTTTGGAACCAATTCATAACAAGTATTTATTTTAGCTTATTATTTCCTTGATAAATTATCTCTGTAAAATAACATAAAACTTCGGCAAATTTTGGTCAAAAAGGGTCTTTTTAGTAATTTTGGGAGTACGGAAATTTCATTTGGTCGAGCTCAAAAAAAGTCGACAAAAATACTTGATAGTTTTAAACAAACAAAAATTAATCAAACAAAAGTTCCCAAGAGCGGCGTCACATATTTTTCTGAACAAACATTTGAATAAGCAAACTGTCAAATTTTTCTTAATTTTGCTCCAAAATAAGACAGTATGCAAACAAATTGTCAACAATTTGCTAACAAAGCTCAAAAATATCAAAAGTTCTTAACTTTCGGCACTGTTGAACACATTCTCGTTTTCGGCACTGTTGTACTTCGGCACTGCTAAACGCCCTCATACAAGCATTCTTTTGCAGCCCGTACTAAAAAAAATCCTGACTTCTGACCTGAAAACTTTATATCTATTCTAAATTTCAGCTCCGAAACTTTTTATGAAATGTATACGTAAAGCAGTGATTTTTTCTCAAAATTTTTTATTTCCAATCTAATTTCTGATCAGAAAATAGCTAAATCTAGGCTATTTAGAAAAAAGTTGAGCTAGTTAGAAAAAAGTCCCCTGGTGAGGCTCGAACACCTGACCCTCCATTAGATGGACGGCCAAAACAGAATTTATTTCTCGTAACTGCAATTTCAAGTACTATATTAGTTTTTCAGAGTCACACTCATTAAAATGCAACATTGTTTAACATGTAAGGCATCTTTTAAAACAATAAACATGACCATAATTCGAATGGATGTAGCTTGCTTAGGTTTACTGAAGCGCGACAACATAAATTAATGATTTCCACCCTGGTTTCTTCTGATAATAATCAACCATAACAATTTCTTCCCATATCGTTTTTTTTCTCAATTCAAATCAGATTGCAACTCTCGAATGAAGATGAGTGAAGTTTCAGATTTATATTAAAATTACTGGAGAAAATAATTGATTACCCCCCAAAAAAAGGGAATTTGTCGCCTTTGCTGATTTTTGGAATCCACAGAATAGTAACTTAATCGAAAAGTGTTGAAGTTTCAGGCCAAACAAACTTCTATGAGAAGATAAAAAACTGTCCTTTTAAAAAAGACGCAAAAAAGTTATCCCAGGTTTTTCAATGTGAAGTGTTGCTCAGCAATTAGAATAGTTTTTTCTAATTTTCTTTCTTACTTATGTTTTTTTCAAAAAAAAACGTAATAAATAGGACATTTTCAAAGTATTGAGCTGACATTTTAAATTATTTTTGAAAAAATTTTATGGTTCTCCAACTGAATTTTCAAAGTTTTTAAATTGTTTTTCCTTAAAGTCTCCCGAGACGTTTCTGCAAGAGTGCTTATTTGGCTGAATGGGAATCAGCATAAAAACATGATGAACAAAAAACTCTCCCACATCTCCGCAAAATCATTTGCGACCTTAATTTTTTTCCCACAAAAAGATTGGTTCCAAAATTGACATAAGTTCTTTAGCGAAGATTCGAACCCCTGTCGACCCAAAGGGTCCCCCTTCTTTGGGATATCCATCTTTGACTGAAGTACCCAAAAATTTTTCTAAAGTCGCCTTGGGCGCCAATATATACTAGTTTTGAGGGGAGGGGGATCGCCGAAAAAACGTATATTTTCCGTAAAATTTTCCTAAAAAGTGCTTAAAAACGCTATTTTTGGCCTATTTTTTCAAAGTTTTACCTGCGTCGCAGAAATTGTGGCCAAAAAAGGGTCCTTTTAGCTTTTTGGGAGAGTTCGGAAAATCACTTTTATAAACCTAAAAAAAACGACAATATGTTTGAACTTTTTTTTTGAAAATCCGCCATCCCACTCGAGAAACATCTAGATCCACCCCCGATGCATCATATCATTTGAATTGCTGTAATAAACCACCAGGTAGGACAAAGTAGGACAAAATATATTGCTCGTTAACTATCCCTAATTTGCCAAATTGATAAGATTCAAACATTCATAATTTTACAAAGAACATTTGCTCGCTATCATTGTAATCTTGAATTCAAAACTATTTTCGTTTTTTATTTCAAAATCTTTCAAATGGTATGAATAAAATTCGACTAAAAAAGTTTTTTTAAGAACTCTACTTTTTCAGGAGAAAAAAACCTGAGCACAATCAATCCATCACTTAGTATTACTTTGCTTCACTCACAGGTGAGTTTATATAGGGGGGTCTAACTCATAGAGTAATTTCGGATAGGGTACACCGTCTGCTCGTCACGCTATCTTATTTTCGGCCGGATAGATTCGTGCAACTTCTTAGTCTAATACCGATCCTAATCTTACTCTTATACCTAATATTCTCAGGGTGTTTAACTAGTCTCTGCTAGGCTCAATAGATCTAGAGTATATTGGTATTGTTGCGGCTGCTGAAGTACTCGGGAGAGGCAACTAATTTCTAAGTTAAATTCAAATCTCTCTGGTGCTGAAATTACAAGTAATTTCAGCACTTACAAATAAGTGGATAGTTAGTTAGATGGATAGTGATTGGTTAAAATTTAATACTTTACAATGGTTAAATGTCTAATTTATAAATAATAAAATACAGTTTAGATCAGGTTCCACCCATCCGGGTTTTACAGAGTTTTTGAGTTCTATCTCTTTTCTTCTGCAATTGAAGGATGGATGATGAACGTTGGTATGTGGCGTACATCATTTTCTTTTTTCCTGTTTCCTGGAGAAGAGAGGTCCTTGACTAGAACCGTCGACTTGATTTCTCTTTAAGCTGGAATTAGGGACATAAGGTTTATCTTCTTCTCGTTCAACAACGAATGTGATCCCCAATGAATGAAATCGTTTAGATTCCAGAATTCAAAATGCTTTGCTATGTCAGTTCTGCTTGCATTTGTGTAGGGCTGTTTGTGATCATTTTCGGCTGGGAATTGCGTGAAACTAGTGTTTGGAAGGGATGCTTTGTTACTCGGATCTGTACGTATACTTGAACATCGAGGTGGTCATTGGTCTGGTTCAATGAAGTCCTTTACTGCGAAGTCAAGTCGTACTCTAAATCCTTTGAGTCGTGATTGTGTGTGGCATGTCGGTTGTGGTTGGTAGCCATTCTTTCGTTCGGTTGTGATGGGATCGTCTAGTCTCTGGATGTTCGTCTTGGCTGTTGTGTATGATCTCTATACTGCATATTATGATTTACATTTTATAATTTTTTGTTAATTGCCTTTTTAGTTATGATCGTGGTTAATTGTTTTCACAAAAGCGTTTTATTTTAGTTCAGTTGTTTTGAAGAGTTACTCACCCTTGAGTACCTCTTATTAAAAATAAAAGTGTGGTCACAAAGCGTGGTGTAGCGTGGTGGGTTAGGCCGGCTATAGAGCAGGCCGGCTATATGGTGGGTTAGGCCAGGAGTGGGAGTATGATTTCGTGCGGTTTCTTTGAGGGGTCCTGTTTTGTGTTAACATTATATGGTGGTTTTTTCTGGGCTTTCTTATGTTGTTTATGGTTGTGTCTTTTTTTCAAAAATCAAATTGTTTTCGGTTTGGGTTTGTCTTTCCACTTTTTTGTGTTTTATTATTTCTTTCGTTGACATTATAATAGTCTTCAAAAGAATAAATTATCCAGTTTTAAGCTAGGTTAATCCGGTTTGGGTACCGTTGGTGTTCTTTTCTCATTCATGCTGTTATTTTATGATTTGTGGTGTTTAGTCATTTGCATTGGTTAGTTTGATGTAGTGTATAACTCCATTCCAACCGGGTTAAAGGAAAGTTGGAAACTTGTTATCATTAGTTAGAGTTGTTGTTATTGAAAGCTTGGAACATAAAATCATTATTTTAAACAATTCTTCGTGGGCGAGCTGTGCGAGTATGATTAAAATTCTTGTGCAAATGAATGAAAAAGTTTGTACTGCTTTTGTAATTTATAAAGTTACTGCTTGAATTCGAATTTTACTACGTTTGGGGAAATTTGAAATTATAAATTTTCATTGTATGTAATTTTACTGCTTTTTGGGGAAAGAATTTATAAATTAATTTATTACATTTGTATGAATTTTATGACATCATATAGTGCAAAGGTTTTAGTATATTTAGATTGTTTGAGCAAATAAGTTTAATGAATTGTAGTTTCTAAAAGTTCATATTTTTTTTTTTTTTTTCAATTTGCAGATGATGGTGATGAGAAGGCTAGAAAAATGAAATGTAACATTGTAAAGAGTGGTTAGTTATTTTTATATTTATTAGTGAATGTAATTGAAATTTACTTATCTAATCTTCGGGGAAAAAGCCATGTGTGAAGAGGTCTTGGATTAGTTCAGATGATGTTAATAATTTAGCTAATATGCGAATCATATTTTTAGTTTCTAGCAGTGGCCAAAGCAATTGAAGTGCTTTGATGATGTTTAGTTCTTCGGTGCCTACTGCAAACTCATGAGGTGTGTTTTGGATTAGATTGTAAAGTTTATGATTATATTTAGTGTTATGGATGAAGTCTAGAATGGGGATTTCAATGGGTTGTAGGAATTCATGCGGGATGAGGAAGGGTCGGGATTCTTTGTCCTGAAAGCTCCTGGTGATGGGGCAAAATATATACATTTGGTGGACGGGGTCGTAATTACGGAGGATGCCGTGAAGTTTAGTATTTTTTATACAATAAGTGAAATTTAGAAAAAACGGTGATGTGTACTTTGAGTTGATGAATTGAAAACGATGGTGGGGTTGTCGTGAGGATGTATGTAGGTCAAAGTGATTTTGTATAAAACGATAATATGTGTAAGTATGTGTCTGTTTAGTGCGTAACATAATACCGATCCTAATCTTACTCTTATACCTAATAGTCAGGGTGTTTAACTAGTCTCTGCTAGGCTCAATAGATCTAGAGTATATTGGTATTGTTGCGGCTGCTGAAGTACTCGGGAGAGGCAACTAATTTCTAAGTTAAATTCAAATCTCTCTGGTGCTGAAATTACAAGTAATTTCAGCACTTACAAATAAGTGGGTAGTTAGTTAGATGGATAGTGATTGGTTAAAATTTAATACTTTACAATGGTTAAATGTCTAAATTATAAATAATAAAATTTAGTTTAGATCAGGTTCCACCCATCCGGGTTTTACAGAGTTTTTGAGTTCTATCTCTTTTCTTCTGCAATTGAAGGATGGATGATGAACGTTGGTATGTGGCGAACATCATTTTCTTTTTTCCTGTTTCCTGGAGAAGAGAGGTCCTTGACTAGAACCGTCGACTTGATTTCTCTTTAAGCTGGAATTAGGGACATAAGGTTTATTTTCTTCTCGTTCAACAACGAATGTGATCCCCAATGAATGAAATCGTTTAGATTCCAGAATTCAAAATGCTTTGCTATGTCAGTTCTGCTTGCATTTGTGTAGGGCTGTTTGTGATCATTTTCGTCTGGGAATGGCGTGACTAGTGTTTGGAAGGGATGCCTTGTTACTCGGATCTGTACGTATACTTGAACATCGAGTTGGTCATTGGTCTGGTTCAATGAAGTCCTTTACTGCGAAGTCAAGTCGTACTCTAAATCCTTTGAGTCGTGATTGTGTGTGGCATGTCGGTTGTGGTTGGTAGCCATTCTTTCGTTCGGTTGTGATGGGATCGTCTAGTCTCTGGATGTTCGTCTTGGCTGTTGTGTATGATCTCTATACTGCATATTATGATTTACATTTTATAATTTTTTGTTAATTGCCTTTTTAGTTATGATCGTGGTTAATTGTTTTCACAAAAGCGTTTTATTTTAGTTCAGTTGTTTTGAAGAGTTACTCACCCTTGAGTAACTCTTATTAAAAATAAAAGTGTGGTCACAAAGCGGGGTGTAGCGTGGTGGGTTAGGCTGGCTATACAGCATGCTCAGGACGTCCTCTCTGGTGGGTAAGGCCAGGAGTGGGAGTATGATTTCGTGCGGTTTCTTTGAGGGGTCCTGTTTTGTATTAACATTATATGGTGGTTTTTTCTGGGCTTTCTTATGTTGTTTATGGTTGTGTCCTCTTTTCAAAAATCAAATTGTTTTTGGTTTGGGTTTGTCTTTCGACTTTTTCGTGTTTTATTATTTCTTTCTTTGACATTATAATAGTCTTCAAAAGAATAAATTATCCAGTTTTAAGCTGGGTTAATCCGGTTTGGGTACCGTTGGTGTTCTTTTCTCATTCATGCTGTTATTTTATGATTTGTGGTGTTTAGTCATTTGCATTGGTTAGTTTGGTGTAGTGTATAACTCCATTCCAACCGGGTTAAAGGAAAGTTGGAAACTTGTTATCATTAGTTAGAGTTGTTGTTAGTGAAAGCTTGGAACATAAAATCATTATTTTAAACAATTCTTCGTGGGCGAGCTGTGCGAGTATGATTAAAATTCTTGTGCAAATGAATGAAAAAGTTTGTACTGCTTTTGTAATTTATAAAGTTACTGCTTGAATTCGAATTTTACTACGTTTGGGGAAATTTGAAATTATAAATTTTCATTGTATGTAATTTTACTGCTTTTTGGGGGAAGAATTTATAAATTAAGTTATTACATTTGTATGAATTTTATGACATCATATAGTGCAAAGGTTTTAGTATATTTAGATTGTTTGAGCAAATAAGTTTAATGAATTGTAGTTTCTAAAAGTTCATATTTTTGTTTGTTTTTTTTTTCAATTTGCAGATGAGGGTGATGAGAAGGCTAGAAAAATGAAATGTAACATTGTAAAGAGTGGTTAGTTATTTTTATATTTATTAGTGAATGTAATTGAAATTTACTTATCTAATCTTCGGGTAAAAAGCCATGTGGGAAGAGGTCTTGGATTAGTTCAGATGATGTTAATAATTTAGCTAATATGCGAATCATATTTTTCTAGCAGTGGCCAAAGCAATTGAAGTGCTTTGATGATGTTTAGTTCTTCGGTGCCTACTGCAAACTCATGAGGTGTGTTTTGGATTAGATTGTAACGTTTATGATTATATTTAGTGTTATGGATGAAGTCTAGAATGGGGATTTCATTGGGTTGTAGGAATTCATGCGGGATGAGGAAGGGTCGGGATTCTTTGTCCTGAAAGCTCTTGGTGATGGGGCAAAATATATACATTTGGTGGACGGGGTCGTAATAACGGAGGATGCGTGAAGGTTAGTATTTTTTATACAATAAGTGAAATTTAGAAAAAACGGTGATGTGTACTTTGAGTTGATGAATTGAAACTGATGGTGGGGTTGTCGTGAGGATGTATGTAGGTCAAAGTGATTTTGTATAAAACGATAACATGTGTAAGTATGTGTCTGTTTAGTGCGTAACATAATACCGATCCTAATCTTACTCTTATACCTAATAGTCTCAGGGTGTTTAACTAGTCTCTGCTAGGCTCAATAGATCTAGAGTATATTGGTATTGTTGCGGCTGCTGAAGTACTCGGGAGAGGCAACTAATTTCTAAGTTAAATTCAAATCTCTCTGGTGCTGAAATTACAAGTAATTTCAGCACTTACAAATAAGTGGGTAGTTAGTTAGATGGATAGTGATTGGTTAAAATTTAATACTTTACAAGGGTTAAATGTCTAAATTATAAATACTGAAATTTAGTTTAGATCAGGTTCCTCCCATCCGGGTTTTACAGAGTTTTTGAGTTCTATCTCTTTTCTTCTGCAATTGAAGGATGGATGATGAACGTTGGTATGTGGCGAACATCATTTTCTTTTTTCCTGTTTCCTGGAGAAGAGAGGTCCTTGACTAGAACCGTCGACTTGATTTCTCTGTAAGCTGGAATTAGGGACATAAGGTTTATCTTCTTCTCGTTCAACAACGAATGTGATCCCCAATGAATGAAATCATTTAGATTCCAGAATTCAAAATGCTTTGCTATGTCAGTTCTGCTTGCATTTGTGTAGGGTTGTTTGTGATCATTTTCGTCTGGGAATGGCGTGAAACTAGTGTTTGGAAGGGATGCTTTGTTACTCGGATCTGTACGTATACTTGAACATCGAGGTGGTCATTGGTCTGGTTCAATGAAGTCCTTTACTGCGAAGTCAAGTCGTACTCTAAATCCTTTGAGTCGTGATTGTGTGTGGCATGTCGGTTGTGGTTGGTAGCCATTCTTTCGTTCGGTTGTGATGGGATCGTCTAGTCTCTGGATGTTCGTCTTGGCTGTTGTGTATGATCTCTATACTGCATATTATGATTTACATTTTATAATTTTTTGTTCATTACCTTTTTAGTTATGATCGTGGTTAATTGTTTTCACAAAAGCGTTTTATTTTATTTCAGTTGTTTTGAAGAGTTACTCACCCTTGAGTACCTCTTATTAAAAGTAAAAGTGTGGTCACAAAGCGTGGTGTAGCGTGGTGGGTTAGGCCGGCTATAGAGCATGCTCAGGACGTCCTCTCTGTTGGGTTAGGCCAGGAGTGGGAGTATGATTTCGTGCGGTTTCTTTGAGGGGTCCTGTTTTGTGTTAACATTATATGGTGGTTTTTTCTGGGCTTTCTTATGTTGTTTATGGTTGTGTCCTCTTTTCAAAAATCAAATTGTTTTTGCTTTGGGTTTGTCTTTCGACTTTTTTGAGTTTTTTTATTTCTTTCGTTGACATTATAATAGTCTTCAAAAGAATAAATTATCCAGTTTTAAGCTGGGTTAATCCGGTTTGGGTACCGTTGGTGTTCTTTTCTTATTCATGCTGTTATTTTATGATTTGTGGTGTTTAGTCATTTGCATTGGTTAGTTTGATGTAGTGTATAACTCCATTCCAACCGGGTTAAAGGAAAGTTGGAAACTTGTTATCATTAGTTAGAGTTGTTGTTATTGAAAGCTTGGAACATAAAATCATTATTTTAAACAAATCTTCGTGGGCGAGCTGTGCGAGTATGGATGGAATTCTTGTGCAAATGAATGAAAAGGTTTGTACTGCTTTTGTAATTTATAAAGTTACTGCTTGAATTTGAATTTTACTACGTTTGGGAAAATTTGAAATTATAAATTTTCATTGTATGTAATTTTACTGATTTTTGGGGGAAGAATTTATAAATTAATTTATTACATTTGTATGAATTTTATGACATCATATAGTGCAAAGGTTTTAGTATATTTAGATTGTTTGAGCAAATAAGTTTAATGAATTGTAGTTTCTAAAATTTCATATTTTTGTTTGTTTTTTTTTCAATTTGCAGATGAGGGTGATGAGAAGGCTAGAAAAATGAAATGTAACATTGTAAAGAGTGGTTAGTTATTTTTATATTTATTAGTGAATGTAATTGAAATTTACTTATCTAATCTTCGGGTAAAAAGCCATGTGGGAAGAGGTCTTGGATTAGTTCAGATGATGTTAAAAATTTAGCTAATATGCGAATCATATTTTTCTAGCAGTGGCCAAAGCAATTGAAGTGCTTTGATGATGTTTAGTTCTTCGGTGCCTACTGCAAACTCATGAGGTGTGTTTTGGATTAGATTGTAACGTTTATGATTATATTTAGTGTTATGGATGAAGTCTAGAATGGAGATTTCATTGGGTTGTAGGAATTCATGCGGGATGAGGAAGGGTCGGGATTCTTTGTCCTGAAAGCTCTTGGTGATGGGGCAAAATATATACATTTGGTGGACGGGGTCGTAATAACGGAGGATGCGTGAAGGTTAGTATTTTTTATACAATAAGTGAAATGTAGAAAAAACGGTGATGTGTACTTTGAGTTGATGAATTGAAAACGATGGTGGGGTTGTCGTGAGGATGTATGTAGGTCAAAGTAATTTTGTATAAAACGATAATATGTGTAAGTATGTGTCTGTTTAGTGCGTAACATAATATCGTGGGAGCAGTGCAGATCTCGTTCCTGTGGTGTAAGAAAGTGGAAGGTCAGTGTAAATAAATTAAATTTATCTTGGAAGCTTTGATAGGCCTGTGTGTCAATGAGGGCTTCGGAAATGATGTGATTGTGTTTTTTTTGTCAAAAATATTAAGTGTAAATAAATATGGTGTTGAGATGAAAAATGTCTCTGTTAGTTGTAGGTTAGCAAACCGTCGTCGTCTAAAAATTAGTCTTGGTTAGAGCGTATGATGTTGTGATCATAATATTCGATAGTGAAGTCGTTAGCGCGGGGTGCGGTGAATTCTTTTAGTAGTTTTTTAAATCCTACATATGTGAATTGTCGTGGTGTTAGTGCTGTTGTTAGTCTGTATAACATATTTTTGCATTGTTCATTATCAGTTATGGTGTTATAAAGTGGTAGGTAAAGAGGGTTAGTGTAGTGATAGTATGATGTCCAATGTAGTGTTGGCATTAAGACGTATTCGTCAATAAAATTTCTGGTGTCGTCATTAATAGTAGGTGTATTCAATGTGTATTGAGGGAATGATGGTAGATTAGTTTGGAGAAATTGTTTAGTATTTTTATGTTTTGGATGATCAATATATTCTTTAGCTGTGCCTGGTTTGGTTGTGAATGGGTGATTTGGGAAATTTCGTTTGAAAGTGCGATAAGCTCTGTTAGTGCTACTGGATGTTTCTGTGGAGGTGGATGATTGGGCCAATGATGGGGTATAGTCTGATAGCGGTGTCGGTGTTGGTGGGCCGGATGATGTTGTTATGGATGATAAGTGATTTATGGTAAGAGTATGGGGATGGATAATTTGTTGTTGGAGAGTAATATAATTATCTAATTCTGAGGAAATTTGTGGGTTATCTGGGGAATCGTTGGTTGATCTGTCAGAAAGGGATGGAGTATATGTTTGGGTGACTTGGGATGCATGAGAGGGAGTGGAAAGGGATGGTAGTGGTTGACTGGCGTTGATGGGTTGAAAAGGGGGTTGTGAAAAATTCGAGGGGTTGGTTTGGGAATAGGTGGAAGGAGAGGGTTCAGAGTTGGCAAATTCGTCGGGAGTTTCAAAGTCCGAATTGTTAAATTGTGAAATTGTATGAAAAACTGAAATGTCTGAGTTAGTGTCTGAACTCGTGCTAGATGGTATGTTAATAACTGCAAAATCAGGTGGGGGGAAAGCGAAAAGTGGTATAATTGGGATTGGGTTTTGGAGATTTGTCGGGTGGGAATTTGAGCGGTGGAGGGATCCAAGTTGTCGGCTCATCGTGGGCTAAAAGAAATGATTATTTTGAGATTGAAAAGTGGTGGTGTGGGGTTGTTCTATAATTTGTTCATATGTACTATCATTTTGTGAATGATTTGTCGTTATATGTTGGATAGGGCTATGTACTGAATGTGGTCGAAAATTGGGGTTATTTGTGATTACTAGATTTCGAAAGTTTCTGGGGACTAAAGATAAGGGATGATTTTGTGGTAGGGCTGGTACTTGTGGTGCTGTAGGGACTGTGTCTACATTATTGTGTTCTTCGTCGTATGTATTTGGTCTTGTGGCTATTTTTGTATTATATTCTTTGATTTGTGCGTCTAAAAGTATTTTGTTTATGAATGAGGAGAATATTCCAAAAAATCCTGCAAATAATATGCGTGCTACACTTGCTTGGCGGTTGACTTGTGTGTGTATAGCGCATGTATTATAGATTCTTTTTATTAGCGAGAAAAGAAATCCTATAAAGTTAAACATAGCGTATAAGATAGTCAATTTTTCTAAGATGTATTAGGGCCATCTTAGAAAAGCGAGTATTTCGTTTTTCAAGGTTACACAACTGAAAATATTTATGGGTGAAAAATCCTGTGGTCTGTATGTTTCGCCGTTTTAATATATAGAATCTTTAATGTCTTTAAAATATCCGCTGTAATCTTGAGTGTATATGTCTGCAAATCCTGCGGTTTCTGCAAGTTTTCTTAAATTTTAATCAATTGATTGTCTTTGTATGGTATCCATTTGTGTGAGTAGTTCTTGGAGTTGGTGTGTTCTAATATGGTGTTGTATATCAGATTTAGAATAAATTCCAATGGATTGTAAATCTATATTTGAATTTCGAGCAATGGTTCTTATGCTTTCTGGTGAAAACTTTTTTAGTGGTTGCATTAATGTAGGGTATGGTGTTAATAGGTAGTATTTATCTTCGTCAGGGTTTAGTTGTTCTACATTGTGGCTATTTTCTGATCCACATGGGACTGCGGTATCCCAAAAATATGTTCTTCTTGAGAGTGTATCAACAAAATGTACTTTGTTTTCGTAGAATATGGGTATTCTTTTGTAACAACGTTTATCTGAAAAAACGTATAACCATAAAATGTTTCCTTGGTAATCAAGAAAAATTGATCTATTTCTTGATAATAAATATCCTGCGTAGGGTAATTTTAATACTGCTAATGCGAGTGATTGTAAGATTTGTATTCTTTCTAATTCGCATAGTTGATGTAGTTTTTCTAATTCAGAAAGTGACATTTCTTGAAAAATTCTACTAATTGTGTAGTCTAATTTCATGTCTAAATGAATGTCATAATGTATGTTTCCAAAGTATGTTGTATTCATAAGTGATAACTCTTGTAGTCGTGTACTTTTAGTGTCAATTGGTGTTAATTTTCCACCTGGATGGTTATTATATTTTCGAAAATTAACTGGGGTGTAGGGTTTTCCATCGTTCTTATAAATGGCTGTTGCGTGTGGATTAACTTTGATTTTTCCAGTGGTCATGTCAAAACCTTGTTCGTATTCGACAAGTATTTCGGAGTATTGTGTTTTGTAGAGTGGGTTTGCGTATTTACATGCAAATTCTGTTTCTTGGTAGATTTGAAAACGTGTTAGTTTGTTTTCTATGTTGTGTAGATTTCTAAAATTGGTGCTTTGTTTGTGAGATGGGTTCACTTGTTCGTATGGGATGGATTCAAGGAAATATTTTTCTTGAAATTTTATCATTCGGGCGTGTATTTTTGCTACTTGAAATGTTGTGCATGTATCCTCGGGAAACGAAACAATTGTTGCTTGCGTTCTTGTTGTAGGATCACAATATCCTTGATCATTTTTACAAGGTAATCGAATTCCTTGATAGATCATTCTGTTATCTGCTAAATCTCGTGTGAGCTGTTTTTTTTTCAAGTTGTATTTTCCAATCAAAAAACATTATTTCTTGATATCCTCTATTATTTGTATCTGCTTTACAATTTGAGGGGTTGTTTATTCCAATGTGTGGTATCCAATGTTTATCTTTGGGATCATAAGTTAAACGTCCGTGTGCGCCATTGAATGGGTATTTTTCGTCTAATTTTAAATGTCCTTGATAGCGTTCAAGTTCTGCTTGTTGTACAGAATCGCTGAAGACATGGAAGTGTACTATTTATCTCTCTGGGTGTTTGTTATTTGTGAGATTTAACCTGTGTAACTCGACTTTACAATCATCGGGGTTGAGATGTAAAAGTCTTTCTATATTGCTTTGGTAAAACGATTCGTGATCAAGTCTGTTTTTATTTCCATTCGAAACTTGTGAGCAATGTACTTTCTTTTCGGAAAACGTTGCTGAAAATTTATATCCGGTTACTGTCGTTGCTCGGGCTTTTGAATATAGTGTTGCTATTACGTTTGTAGTTTCTATAGCTTGTGGTTCTGTTTCGCATTGTGTTACTTGATTTATTGCATATTTTTGTAGTGTTTTTTGTTCATTTTCTTCACAATCATAGTGTGTTACTAGTAAGTCTTGAGGTCCTGTGCCAGGAGATGGATTTGTATTCTGTTCGGAAAATTTAAGAAAAAAGATGTGTTGAAATGTTAATATCCTTAAAATATACATGTGTACGATAGACCTAAACATGGGTTATAAAATGTTATATATCCAATTGTGGTTTTTGTATATCTATCGTATTTATATATTACTTCTGTTGTGATAAATGGTGGTGGTAGTGTTTGAGCCGTGATATTGGAGGATAAGGATGTTGTACGATGTTATTAAGTTTAACTGTAATTTCAAACTTTAGTTGAAGGCTGTTTTGATTTAATATTTGAACGTTATGTTCTCGGATATTGTCGTGGATATCTTGTCTATATTGTAATCTGTTAAGTGCCCAACTGTGTAGTCGGTGGCTTTCGTTATGTTGTCCTTACAATGGAGGTGGTGCTACAAATGTATTCCAGTCTAATCTTAGGGGTATATTTGTAGATTGTTCACTGTATCGAGTTTCAATGTCGTGTGAGATATTTAAAGGAAAAATTGATGGTGAAATTTGACTTAGGGATGGTGTTGATGGAAGTGATAGTGTTTATGGTAAAAATGTTGAATCTGATGAAGTATCTATTGGGTCGTTGACTAAGTTTGGTTCTCCTTGTGAGTAGGATTGAGTTGTCCAATGGGGTAGACGTTCGTTTGGGTTAGGTGGGTTAAAAGGGTTTTCACGTATTTGTGCTGAGGTTGGTGTTGATCCTAGGTGTTCTGATTGAATGTTAGGAGTTAGCGTTGGTGTATCTGGTAGTGTTATACTAAAATTTTCTGAAATTGATGGAGTTGGAGATTGAGGTATGCTAAAGGTGATTCTAGGAGTTTGAAAATTTCTATTTCTTCTTGGATGTATTATTTGTCTATTTACTTCGATTGTATTTTGATTTTGGCTAATGTGTCGGATTCGGTTTAAGTCCTGTTGCAATTTAGGGTATAAATTATATGTTGGTTCACTTAGTGATGCTTGTCTTTGAACTGGTTTTAGGGGTTCAGATCAGCGGGCGTGTCGTTCAAAAGTATATGGGTTATCTTGAAATGAAATTCGTGTGGATGTTTGGGGGTTCTGGGTTGTTGTAGGTACTGTTGGGTTTTCCTGGGAAGTTGTCGGTGAAGACTGATTTGGGGGTGTTTGGTTAGCAATTTTGGAAATGTGTTTGTATAGATTTGAGAACTTAGTGAGAGGATTTATGTTTGGTATAGTATTCTTCGATGAATAGAATTAAAAGAATCGTGGCTAATGCGAACGTTACTATTGCCCTTTTTATACATTTGCATAGTGTCATAATGAGGGATGATAAAAATGTGAGGAAAATTATGAATAGGAGAAAAATATCTGTTCTACTAAAAATTTTTCGTATCATTTAAATTGATTTTAAATTATCGTACCTGTAGATGTGGTCAATGAGTAGGCAAAGATGGAAATATAGCGCGTATAGGGTGTAGAAATTTAAAAAAATGTTAAGAAAAATTATTAAAATTTCTATAAAAACTTCAAAAACGTCAATGAAAAATATTATCAAAAGTTTGGAAATTAGAAAAAGTTTTAAGAAAATGGTTAAGATTACATTTTTTATGATTGTAACTGGAGAGAAGAGAAGTATTTGAGAAAATGATTTGTTCGTCGAATATTTTTTTTGAATTGCTGGGGCTATATTCAAGTGTGGTCGGATTATTTATTGATTTTTTGACAAGTGGGTTGAGTTACTTGAAAAATTGTTGTGGGCTTATTTTATGGTGCTCGGGAGGTCTTCTTTACTTTGTTTTTATTTGGTGGGTAAACTGGGATATTTTTGAGATAATTGTACTTTAGGCCAAATGATCATGGTTCATTTTTTCTTTAGGCTAATTTGCCATTTCTGGTTGGGAGGTTTTTGAGGGTAAATTTGGGAAAATATAGTTGATCTTTGGGTTATTAGATAGGGGAGGGTTGTAATATTACCGTGATATTTATTTTAGTTGTCAAAATTTAGCAAGTTGCTTATTTTTGACCTGGGGGTTGTAAAGTTATAGTTACAGATATGCCTTGAGATTAATATCTATCGGCTAAGAGGTTGGTGTTTAGAGATTCGGAAGTGGTTGAGTTGAGTGAATCTTATCGGTTGATTTTGAACTAGAATTTTTGCGTCTATTTCAGCATGTTATTTGGGAATAATGAAAGTTAAAATGTCTGAGATGTATATGAGGGTTGAATTGTATGAAGAAGAAAATGGTTTCGTTTTTGAAATTCAACTTTCTTTAATATTTTAGATTGTGGGATGAATGTTTTATAATCCTTACGTGGTTGGTTTCTAAGTCTTGATGATTCTCTATGTGTAGATTTTTCTTTTTGTTCTTAAGATTTTTTCTATCATTTTTCTATTTTTTCTTTCTTTTCCTAAGTTATCTGAATTTAGTGTTTTTGTCTCTGTGTGAAACTTGTCTTGTTTTTGAATTTGTGTATGTTGATTTTTATTAGTTTCATTTATTTCTGGCTCTATTTGGGTGTTTTTGTGAATGACTGTTAAACCGGTGAAGAATATAATTGTGTTAGTTTGCGTAAAGCGTATTCTTTCGGATAATAAGGTAATAAATTGTTTCTGTGTTGAACAATTTCTTTTTTTGTGGTGTCTATAAGTTTATACGTGACTTCAGTTGGTCTAGAAATTATTTGGTAGGGTCCTTTTCTAAGTGGTTGTAATTTTTTAGAGATTCCTTTTTGTGTTTGGAAATTTCGTATTAAAACAAATGTTCCTATTTTTAAATCGGTGGCTGGCGTAAATCGCTGATTAATTTGGTTATTGATATTTTGTCGTTGTAACAATTTCTTTGTTACTTTTTGGTAGACTTCATTATGCTTTTTATCTCTGTTTAAAATCCACTCGGTGTGTGTACCGGAGGCTAGTTTGAGAATTTGTGGGTGATGAAAATGATCTTCATCATGTGTATGTAATGGTAGGTTATAGCATATTGAATCTTTAGTCGGTTTGCAATGTCCTTGTGCATTTTTATGTGCATTTGCGATGAACATTATTGGTTTTCTTGGTTTTTGGTTCAAAACCATTTCATCTGGTGACATTCCTAAAGTTGTCGTTATTTGTGAATTGTATGATAAGGGAAAGAATTTTACATCTGTTGACCATTCTGTGTATTTTGTGTCATTTCCATTTATGATACATCTAAGGTATTCTTGCAATGAACGATTCATACCTTCGACTAATCCGTTTGTCCAAGGTGCATGAGATGTACGTGGTTTATGTTTGATATTGTATAGGTGACATAGTGTGATTATTTCATTGTTAATGAATTCCGTACCGTTGTCTGTTACTAGATTTTCTGGTAGTCCAAATTTTGCTATCCAGTGTTCATAGAGTGTTGTGTAAACGTAATAAGCGTTACAATGTGGTACTGGGTTGAGTGCTACATAATGTGTAAATGCATCAACAATGACCATAATGTATGAGTTTCCTTCTGAAGATAGGGAAATTGGTCCTTTTGTATCAAATGATATTCTGTGATTAAAGTATAGACTTTATCCTTTAAAATCTTGTTTTTGTGCTACCTGTTTCTGATTTGGGTAAGGTTTGTTTAGTTGACATATTATAAAATCATTGCATAATACTTTTATCCAAATTGGGGCGTTTGGAAAATAAAAATTTTTTGTAAAATTTGAATATGTTTTTTCTGATCCGGAGTGTCCTTTTGTATTTTGTGTATGAGTAATATTGAATGCTATTAATATCATACTTAAGGGCAGACAGGGGACTTTCGAATCATCTAATTGATATTCTAAATGATCTGTATGTTCATTTATTGTTGTGTTATTAAATTTTCGGAAATATCGAAGAAGTGTTTAATTTCCTAAAAATGTGGTATCAGCTTTTGCTGGTTTTGTTTTATATTTGTGCCATGATTTGAGTTGTCGTATTACTGGGTCTAAATTTTGATATCGTTTTAAAAGTTCAAGTGAAATTTTTCTGTTGGTGGGAGAAAAATATTGTCAATTTCTATTTTTGATAGGGGGATTGTATCAAGTGGGTTATGAAAAATAAAAAACTTGGTTTATTGTATATTTTGTGTCTTTTGCTTGTGGTCCTGATAAATTTATTTTATCAGTTAAGTTTTCTCTTTCAATTAGTGGAAAAAGATCCTTTTTATGTGATTGTTGTTTAACTTTCTTTTGTTGTGTATTATCTTTTATCCATTGAGAGTGTGGAATAGGTTTAAATGTTGATGTACCTAAAAAATCAACTTCATAGTGATTATTTTGACAATCTAGATAAAGTGGGAAATGTTGTAGTTTATTTATTTGTGATTGATCAATATCAGTTTTTACTGCGTATTTACATTCTAATCGGGGTGATGTTTCGTCTTTTGCGAGATAGAATTTAATATTTTTTGGTATTTCGACTGTAGTTTTTCGTGTAAGTAGTTCTGGTGGTGTATTTCTACTTAAGTTGTCGGGTAATGCAAGGTTTTTTCCTGCTGTCCAAACTATGTGTAAGTTAGGGAATTTCATTAGGATTAATTGAAATCTATATACTCTATGATTTGGGTTTGACTTTTGTGTAAAAAGAAGTATAATTGGTTTATGATCTGTGAATAAAATTGTTGGATGTTTTGATCCAAGTATTAGAAATTCATATTCTCTAAGTGTATAAATTATAGCTGTACACTCTCTCATTAGTGTAGAGAGTCGTAATTCGGCTTGTATAAAAAGTCGTGAATTTGCTGATATTAGATTCATTTTAATCGTTCCACTATGTGATTGTAGTAATGCTGCGCCGATGCCGAAATTTGAAGCATCGCACATAGCGTAAAATGGTTGATTTATGTCTGGAATTGTATTTGATATTTGTTCCGTTAAGAGTTTTTTAATTTCTTCAAATCGTGTTTGATTTTCAGTGGTCCATCAAAATTATTCTGTTGTCTAAGGATGTTATAAAAGGGTCTTAAGTATGATTGCATTTTATAAACGTATTTACTTAAGAAATTTAACATTCCGAGGAATTCTTGAATTTTCTTTTTATTTGTTGGTGGCTGAAGTTTTTGAATTGCGTCAATGCATGATTTTAATGGAGTAATAGTGTTTCGTTCGATGTTAGGTCCTAAAAATTTTACTCGTGTTAGAAAGAAATGTGATTTATCTGGGGCTGCTTTCAGATTTTCGTTCTGAAGAATTTTATGATATTGTTCTAAAACTGTAAACATTTCGTCTTTAGTTTGTGATTGCATAAAGACATCGTCTAAATATGTGATTGCGTTTTTCTTTAGTATTAGTGGTCAAAAAATTTTGCTCATGAAAGCTGAAAAGCTCCTGGTCCTATGGATAGCCCATAGAATAATCGATTGAATTTGTATTGTTGATTTCCACTAACGGATTGCGTTAGACGTCGTGACTGTTTGTCTAATGGCATTTGGTTATAAGCAGTGTTCTTGTCTGCGGTTGTGAAGTACTTTCCATTAATTTTTGTTAAGAATACTTGTATTGGTTCAATAGGTCAATTGCATTTAGATTCATCAATTAGTGAATTGAGATATCTAGCGTCTAGAACTATTTTTAGTGATTCGTCTTTTGCTAAAATGATAACAGGGTTGATAAATGTGTTACCTTTTGGTTGTTCTTCTTTATTTACTGGTGATATAATTTCATATTGTTCTAAAATATTTAATAATCTATTGACTTTGTCGTGTAAGTGGATTGATACTTTGCTTGCTCTTTGCTTTTTGAAGACTGCGTCTGGTGTCAATGGGAGATGTAGGGATGAACTGACTTTTCCTACGTCAAGTTTTGATGTTGCGTAGACTGATGAATATTTTAATAGCTGTTGTGCTAGCTTATCAAATTCATTTTGTGTCATTTGTGAATGTTGAAAATTGAACATAGTTAAAAACTTCTGTTGGTCCTTTGTATAATTTGTTACATCAAAAGTAGGTTTAAAATTTGGGGTTTTTGTGAAATAGTCTGTATTTCTTTTTTCATTACTTATTATATTATTTATAGATAATTCTTCAAAAGAATTGTGGATTGGCAAATGTCAAGTAATTGTAATATATTATTGACTCTGTATGCTATTTCTTTTACAGGTGAAGTTGTTGCATTTGTTTCGCAATATCCTAATAATCCTAGGTGTAATGTTATTTTATTTGGTGTATTATTATATACGTGTAGTGAAATAATATCGGAATTAATATTCTTTTCATTTTTTATTGATGATATTGTTATTTTGAAAAATTTGTGAATTGGTCTGAATTCAAAATCTGACATAAAGAGTTGTTGTTTATTTTGATTTGTGTTATATTGATGGACTTGTTTTGTGGAGAACTTATAGATAGTTCCTGATAGTGGTTTCAGGTGTCTTCGTTCTTGATTATAAATTGGGTAGATTTTTGAGAAAAATGGTGGTTGTTTGTCTAGTCTTTGAAAAAATGTTAAAGCTGTGTTCTTCATTTTTGTTTACTTGTCTTTTATATGTAATTTACTATTTAATATATTTATGGTTGGTATATACTTAGTGATAAATGGTATGCCTATAAAATTGTGTTTAATATCGGTAATGTGAAATGTTTGTTTGAATGGTTTATTTAGGATTTTGTTTTGTTCCATTGTTCTTGTGGGAACAAGGAATAATTGGATTTTTCCATATTTTGTTAACATCGATTTTTGTGCTGTTGCTAGCTTACTAGATGTTTCTAAAGGTTTTAAATTTGGATGTAATGATCTGATTTCATTTTGTTTAGGAATATTTATGATATTTGTTTCTGCGTCCAAATTTTTTCTCGTGGCTGTTCTTTTTGTATGTTTTGATATATGGGATTTGTAGTTAAGCTTTGTACATTTACATTGTCAGGTGAATTTTCCGTGTTAATTTTATTTACTTCGTGGGTGGTTTGTGTTTCATTACTATTTGGTCCTAAATAGTAGCTATTGAGAAGTTCTAATTGATTTTCATATATGTGTGAAGTAAAAGGTTCTTCATATGTGACTGATTCATAGTCGTTTTCGACAGATATCATATTAATTAAAATGTTATTACCTGTATCACTTTCACTGTCTGTTGATTCGGAATTTATGTGATTTACTTGTAATTCGATATTTTCTGTATTATCGATACCTGGGGGGTCTGAAATTATTTCCTCATTTGTTTGTACTTGATTAATTTGTCTTTGGTGTTTTGGTGTATTGCTTCTATGTCGATACTGAGAATTGTAGTAACGATTATTATTCCTATGAGGTGATTGGGAGTAATTTCTATATCGATTGTTGTAACTTGAGTTTCGATTTTGTGAATTATTTCTTGATCTACTGTTTGGATTGTCATTTGATCTTTGATAGTTTGATCTGTTGTATGAGTTATTCCGTGATCTGTTGTTTGGATAACTATTATTACAATTGTTGAAGTAATTTCTATTTCTATTGTTTGAATATTTTCTATTTCTATTATTTGAATAGTTTCTATTTCTATTATACGATGAATTTAGTGATTGATTGTTTGAATAATGTCTATTTCTGTTTGATTGGGAACTAGATGCTGAAACAAATTGTGTTTAGTTTGAATTTGATCGTGGGTAGTTGTTTCGACTATTTGATCTACTAAATCTATTTTGTGAGAAATTTCGTGAATTTCTTTGTTCGGGTGATCTACCTCTATAACTAGAGTTATGTGGTGATTGATTTCGAGAATAGTTTTGATTGCTTGGAAGTAGTTTTCCAGAGCTATTATTACTATATACAATTTTGTTTGGTAGATTTTGATCTTTTTTCATGTATTGATAAAATGACTTATATGGTTCTTTGTGTTTTTGAGGTTTATTTTGGTTGTCTTGCTGTTTTTGTCTACATTCAGAGATACTGTGTCCGTATCTTCGACAAATTACACCATTTCTTAAAAGATGGTTTGACTTTCCAATTTGGGTTTCTTTCATAGATGTTTAAAATTTCAGTGATTTTTTCAGATAGGTCTACATCTGATTCCTGTATATTGTTAATATGCGTAGTTTTTGTTTCAATACGATTAACATATTGTAATTTTAAATTTTCGGTTTCTTCGAGTTTCATTGAGATTTCTGCTTGTTCTAGTTTATCGACTAGTTTTCTGAAATCTAGATCTGGTACTCGAATTGAGGAAGGATGAGATGCTCTTTTTCTATAGCAATTTTCCTTAATTGTGGTGTTAAGGTCATCATTAAGATTTCTGTCATTTTTGTATTTTTATAATCATGCGTATTAAGTGAATATGCTTTTCAAACTAGTGTTTCGATTCTAACTGCTAATTGTTTTATTGTTTCGTTTGGTAATCTGCGAATTTCATTGCGTAAAACTCTTTGATGTTGTTTGTTTCTTTCAGAATCAAACATTTTTGAAAATTCTTTTGTGAATCTTTTCCAATCTGATTTTATTTCTATAGGTAGTACTGAAAACCATTTTTGTGCTGCGCCATCTAATGTTGTTTGTATCAACGCTGTGCGGCGATGTATCCAATTTTGATGAAGTGGTGTATTTATTGGTTCAGGTCCTATATTCAAAATTAAATTTGCTGTGACTGCGTTTAAGTAATCTTCTACTGAGTATTCAGGGTCTGTTCCTGTAAATACCATGAGTGGTTTATTTGATGTTATTGATGATCCTCCCATGAGGTATGGATTCATCGTCATTTGTAATGATTCTGCGGCGTTTGGCGTTTGCGAAAAATTTGTCAATTGATTTTTTGTAATTTCATGTTGTTGTAGGTAATATGGTAATGGGATTTCATTTTGCATTTGGTTTGGTTGATACGAATGCATTGTCATTGGATTTTGTAGTTGCATTGGTTGAAAAGGTTGTGTATTATATGAATTTGGCATTTGAGGTTGATGATTTTGTACATCTAGTGGGTTTTCAGGAAAAATTCTTTTATATTGAAGTAGTCGTGGTTTTTGTGTACGATACTCTTGTGTGTATGGTGCAAAAATATCTGGTTGTAAATAATCATCATCAGATGATAAATAATCCGTATGATGAGGTGTTTGCTGCTTATTTTTTTTGTTGAAAAAATGGATAATTTTTACTATGATCCTGTGGAGGATGCTGATTAGGTTGAAAATTTACTAAATTGTTTTTTGTCATTGGTTTATCCCAACAGTGAGAACATACATGATTATTATTGGTTTTCCGTGGGGAGTGATGTGCTCTTGGCGGATGTGTATGATTATAATTGTGTTCTGCAAATTATTTCTTGTGAATGTTTTTCTTGGTTTTGGTGGTCTTGTCACTGGTCTAAATCTTCGATTATCCATATGTGAAAATTTAGGGGCAAAAGTGGCTGAAGGTTTTACGGTTGATTGTAGTGTTATTTGTGGTGATGTTGCTTTATTATTTTTTGGTGTTGTTAAATTTGGATGTATTGGTGAGATATTTTGTTGCGTAGTTGTTACTGTCGTGTGGACAATTTCTTCATTTATGAAGTGTGATGGTGTTTGAATATCTTGTTGTGTAAGATTTCGAGTTCCATTGAGGTTTTCATTATGTATTACCGTTAAATTTAAACTGTTGTTTTGTGTATCGGGCAAAAATGTATTATAATTTAAATGTGTGGCGTCAATTGTTAATGGTATTATTTTTATAAAATCTGGATGAATAGATATTGTGTCTATCGCTTGACTTGAGATATCATTTGGGAAGTTTATAAATAACGGATCAAACCAATCGGGTTCCCAAACATAATCTGATTGTTCTGCAATGACTGTGTCGTCATTGTTACTTTGAGGTTTAAAATGTTTTCTTGCTTGGCTAATTAAATCTAAATTATGTGTGGAATAATCGATTGTAAACCATGCTAGTATTTTTTGTAAATCATGTTTGGTATTTTGTGAAACGTCATTGTTGTAAAAATTTTCACGAATTGCGTATAAAAATGTAGAAAATGCAGTGATTCCATTTCTAACTTTTGTGTGTCGAGATGTCTGGATTGGTGATGTACTTTGAACTTCTGTTTTTTTTCTAAAATAGTTAAGTATGTGTATATTATAGCAAAAACTTCATTTGTGAATATTGAGTTTGCTCTCTGTGAGTTATGGTATTGTATATTTTTGATATATTCTGTGAATACCTTTGAAAGTTCTAGATCAAGATCGTCTGTTTGAAAAAGTAGTTATCATTTCTTGGCGGACAGATTTCTATAATGTAGATACCATATTATTGTGTTTTTTTTGCGATGTCTTTGATATAATGATCTATTAGTTGTCTTTTTATTTTTACATCTGGAAATTCTGTTTTACATGGACTGATTCCTGGTTAAATAAATTTATGAGTAAATTTTTACAAAACTTTATTTGTCCTCTATCATTTTCTGAGTCTATAATGAAAGGCAAGGCTTGTTCGTAATCGAGACTTTCTTCACTTTGAGTGTTGCTCATCTTTGCGTTTGATGACTGTTAATAGATAATTGTTAATGTGTCTGATTGGTTGACTCCAATTGTATAGATGTACTGGTTTGTGTTTGTGTTTCTTTTTTATTCTGTTTTTTCCTTTTTTCGATGAAATTGTATTTGTTTCTGAGTCGGAAAAATATACTGGGTCCTGGATTGGATAAGTTTGATTTATTGAGTCTTCTACTTCGTATAGTGCGTCGAGACTACTGACTTCTGAGTCGGGAAATGCGTTTCGGTGTTTTGAAAATCTTTTTCGTGTTATCTGTCTTTGTTTTCTTAGAATTGTTCTTTTTAAATTTGCCGTTTTGTGTGAATGTATTCAATTGTTTCTGTATGCGGGGTTATAACAAGATCGTATTTTTGATTTTCAATTTGACAATTGTGTATGACGATGGTTTGTTTATTTCCTAGATTTTTTAATGACAGAAAGTTTAGGATGATGGATGCAAAGTTGTTTGTAAGTGGTTTTATTTTCGTAGACTGTTAGTCCTTACGATTTTTTGGTTAACTTAGCCTGGGTGTTTTTATTCAGGGTTGGAGAGAAAAGTATATCGATTCCGGAGAATGATTTTTACTTTCTCGTGGCCAATATAAGCTAAGTTGTTAACTTACTTAATTTTACTTAGGGGTAGTGATTGTGTTCAAGGGTTGGAGAATAGTAAATCGATCCACAAGTTTCAGGTATAATTAGAACGCAAGTAGTTCGTTAGATACTATTTTAAACTTACTAAGTCTATAATTATCCTGGGTCGTTTAAGAGGAGGGGTCAAGTGAAGGATGAATAACCGAAGTTCTTCACTGTTTAGCTTAATTTTAATGGTTAATGTTTGAAAAATTTCAATTAGTCCTAGGTCTTGTGAAAGGTTGGATAGTGAATCGACGTTTGAGGTCGTTAGACACTTGATAAGTGGGTGGGGGAGAACAAAATTGTTCTTTGATCCAAGGATAAGCCTTGATGATCTGGCTTAAGATTAAGAAGTTTTAGGTTTAAGAGATATAATGTTTAAAATTTTGAAATAACAATTTGTGAATTTTAGTTTTGAGGAAGTTAGTTGATTTATGATTGCTGTTATGTTTAGGTGATGAAGCTGGAACAACAAGATAATTGATGTTTACTAACAATTTATTGTCATGCTACTAATTTTTATTTTTATTTTAAATAAATTATTTTTTAAAATATGTTTTATATAGTACTGCAGTTGAAGAAACGATTAGTGATGTTTTTATCAATCGTTATTGAACATTAATAATTTATTTAGCGCCTGGTAGACGCATTGAAGATTTCCTTCAAGAACTTTATGTTTGCGAATGAAAATCTAAGTTCATTGCCATTATAATTCTAAATATAAAAGTTTGTTGTGGCTTTTGCCGTACGATCATGAAACTATTTGGTAAGTTTCTCCGTAGTCGTATGTCGTCTCTTGTCCGAAGTCTGTTTCCAATACGTGGTTGTTCTAGTATTGTTCGGAAGAGCGGGTTTGATCTATTGAGTCGTAGAGACCATTCAATTAAGTTATTATCGTATAACATTTTGAAAATGTTTCTGTCTATTTTCTAATCTAATTTTTTGTTAGTTCTAAGCTAATTTGTTTTTTAAGGTCTTGTTCGAGACTTATGGTCGCACTAGATGAGTTTATATATGGAGGTCTAACTCATAGAGTAATTTCGGATATGGTACACCGTCTGCTCGTCACGCTATCTTATTTTTGGCCGGATAGATTCGTGCAACTTCTTAGTCTAATACCGATCCTAATCTTACTCTTATACCTACTAGTCTCAGGGTGTTTAACTAGTCTCTGCTATGCTCAATAGATCTAGAGTATACTGGTATTGTTGCGGCTGCTGAAGTACTCGGGAGAGGCAACTAATTTCTAAGTTAAATTCAAATCTCTCTGGTGCTGAAGTTACAAGTAATTTCAGCACTTACAAATAAGTGGGTAGTTAGTTAGATGGATTGTGATTGATTAATATTTAGTACTTTACAATGGTTAAATGTCTAAATTATAAATAATAAAATGTAGTTTAGATCAGGTTCCACAGGGTAATAATGAGCAGTGAATGTTCATTCAACCCTCGGCTGAGCATATCTGGCAAAAACATCGGCTAATTTTTTAATTTAGGGGAAGCTGAAGCCTACTTCGCTCAAAAATCTTGTTTTCAGCATCTCATAAATAAAAAAATGCAACTAAATTTTTATAATATATTGTACCCTTGAAGGTCCCTTGAAGGTACCTTTACCACCAGTAACTAACTTATAATTCTACCATCATTAAGAAAGTTAGGCATTATCATGATCACAACTCTGAAATCATTTAGACGGTACATTGAATAAAATTTCAAATGTTTTTATACGTGTTGGTACATGTTAATGGTGTTGACAAAAGAAATTTTACTTGATGCATTGAAAACTGAGAAGTCAAACGTTCAAGTTCACTGAGAGTTTTTTCCCGGCATATGAATAAAAACTTAATTGAACTAGTTTTCGAACACTTCATTTTTTACGCGCATTTATTTCATTTATATTTTTTCTTCGCAGAAAACGAACCGAATATAGTTTTTTGAGTCCCTATTGTTGCGAAATTCAAAAACATTTTCTTATGCACACTTTCCACTATATTTTTTCATTCTGCACCATTATGCTCCAAAATATGGTCGTCAAAAGCTTACAGCTTTTTTATTTTCTCCGTCTCGCATTATAGCCTCAATTTTCACCCACCTAGCAACAAACATTGTTTAATTATTTTTTAACCAAAATAACTGTCAGTTGGTACAAAAGTATTAATTTTTGTATGAAAATTTTGCTATTTCTTTTCTTCTCTGTTAAGGTTTTTTTTTCTGCAGCCCACTTATTCCTTGAATGAAAAAAGAGCAAATTTAACGGTTTTCTTTTAAATGAATAGATCGATTCACTAAATTCCAACTACTGGTCCCTCGATCGCATTCGGGTGTAAAATCCTGTCAACTTTATCTTGATAAAAATCTAGGCTGTCAGAGCTTCAACTAACTGTTTTAACTGCCAAACTTTTAACTAGGTTGTCAGGTTTTTAATCTTAAAAATCATCGGAATTCAAATCTGCTTAACTTGCTCACGGTAATGACTTCTCATCTCTTCCAGTTGATATAGTGTTATGCCAATGGAACCAAATGTGGCAAATTATGCAGATTTTTTGTATCCAATGATTTATCGTGTAAACTTAAAACTTGGGTGCCCTTAGTTTTTTTTTGAAGAAACCAGTGATGATTTTTTTGAAGGGAGGAAGCCAAATTGGCCTGGGTCTTTTTTCTCATTGTTGCTCCAATCATAAAATAATTTGCAAAAGTAACTGAAAATAACTAATTGAAAATATTTTTGTTATTTATGAGACTAAAAGTTTTCCGCCTAAGCAGTCAAATAGAAGAGTTCAAAGAGAATTCATATGAGTTTTAAAGTTATCTTAAAGAAAATTTCAGTTTTCTCGCTGAAAAAATTTGATCAAACCAGAGTGTGAAAGGATTTCTTTGAATTTTATTTTTCTTTTGAAAACTTTTAGGTTTGGGACTAAAAATCTGTGTTCGTTAATTATATACACAAGGAAAACGATGATGGGATATCAATTCAATATGAATATGCCGTTACTTCTGATAACAGTGAGTTTGATCCATCTTCAGTTTATTTTATATATAAAAGATAGAAATATATTTCTCAGAAATCTGTTAGAATTTTCACCCAATTTAGGTTCTGACCCTAATTGGCCGTTAGAATCTGTTCTTTGAATCAATCTACAACTTGTCAGTAAAAACCAACTAATAGATTGCAGCAGTTTTTTCCAAACTGCAATTTGTCGCGCATTTTCAAGTTCAACAAACAATTGAATCAAGATATATAAAAAAACGCTTTTAAAAACGTTTTTTTTTCGAGGTGCCAGGAAAAAAATTAAAGTCTATCAATGAATGACCGGCTTGTTTACTTTTCTTCATTGTTTGCCTTGCCTTGCCCAGTCCTTGAGTCATTAGATACAAGTTTAAAACAAAGTACAAAGTCAAAATTAAGTAAAAAAACTTGATTATTGTAACTATACAACTAACTCCTTAGATTTGCATTTAAAAATATATCCATCCACTGCTCTTTACAAAAAATCTAATAGTTTAAAAGAAATCGTTTATTTTTTGTTCCAAATAAATTGAAACTTCTCATGAAAAATTTGAACTCTCTCAACAAATTTAGACTTCACGTAAAAAATTAGGCGTAATTATTTGTGTCATTGTTTTTTCAGCTTTTCGATCTGACGAGTCACTCAACAGGTCGATTAAATATAATGCAAAAACTCTAATTTCAATTTTTTTTTTGAAATTTGACTTTTTTTTTCCAAATCAAGAGGGAAATGGAAGCAGTCAAAGATTTTGCTCAGTGCTTTTTGCTGTCCTTTGCTCAGTGTCTGACGTTTTTTTTCAGTGATAAATGTATGCTCTTAAAAACTGGAACTCAAAACAAATCAGTCCCAGTCATTCCACCAACTATTACAGTAGTGGACAAATTTAAGCGCAAATTTAGGTTTTTACGTTTAAATGCTTATTTTTAAGGACCATTTTGGACAATATTATTTTGAAAATAAAGAAAAAATTATTACAGCAACCGACTGCAAATGATCTGAACTACCCGCTTTGAAAGTCTCAAATTTATTTTGAAGCACCTATCAGTCTTTTCCTGTTCTGAAAACGCCAGTTTTCAACGTCTGCCTTAAGTTTTTCAAAACGCGCGAACAAATTGTTTTACTCCGCTTAACCGAGAAGGAGTTCACTGCGTTGCAAAACCTAGAGCGGCCGGTGAAAAATGGCATTTTCAGACCCAGAAAGGACTGGTAAGTGCTTCAAACTAAATTTGAGAGTTTCACAGATGGTAGTTCAGATCATTTACAGTCGGTGGCTGTAAATTTTTTGTTAAAGATCAAAGTGAATATTGTCCGAATTGGTCCTTAAAGGTAGGTTTTTTATTGAGTAAAAGCCTGAATTTGCGTTTAAATTTGTCCAATAGTGTATGAATTTCTGAAAATCTAATCAAATTGAGTTTTCGTTTTGCCTGCCGAACAATACAGTAGAATATTTTGTTCTAACGTTGCCAATTTAGTAATAATCCGATAGATCGGGAATGTTCCTATAAAGATCTAGATGCAACTAGTTACTTAGGCATTTTTAAATTCTTTAGCAGAAGGAAAACCTAAATTAAAAATCCAGTTTTCTCAATTAGGTTTTTTTTAAATAGTCAATCAAAACTTTTTTCTTCTGAAAATGCAAAGAACTTTAAGGCCACAAAGTTTTTCCTCAGCAGTCGAAAGCTGTCTTGCTTTTCTGTGTTTCCTTGCGTTTATTGACTCTTTATCAACTGATTATTGGACATATTTTAAATTTTTGGATGGAAAAGCGAGTAAAAATTGATGCGTTCAAAGACTCCCACAGCCTGACAGCATGAATTTTATTTGTATTAATCAAACACTCAAACCATTTTTTTGTCTCAATTTCGCTGTTCGACTTTATTTTAAGAAGGTTTATCACACTGTTTGTTTGAATACTAAAACTGAGATGGAGTTTGTGTTAGTTTTGTACAGAATCCTGTTACTTCTAGTGTCTTTTCCAAACAGACAATCGTAAATTTACAAAATTTAACTGTTAATTTTTTTTCATAATGCAAAATGAAGCGGCAAGTAAAATGGCGAGTTAAAACGATCAATTTTGCGACCTACACGTTTCATTACACCCGGGTTGACCTCCACAGACCGAAAATGCTAATCAAACATTTTCATAAACTTAGTCTATGGAAAAATGCTAGTCATACAAATTTCATACATCTTTGCAAAATGAGTTTAATCGATTTTCAAAGGTATTTTATAGTTGTTTTGGTATCAAAATTGGTATCTCTTCAGTAAAAAAAGGTAAAAAAATGGTATAAAAAATGCTAACCATACAATTTCCGTATATTTTTCTTGTGAAAAAAAAAGCTTTGAACAATCAATTCAACTGCTGTGAAAAATTTTTATTGTGAAAAAAAAACTTTGAACAATCAATTCAACTGCTGGCGAAACATTTAAGCGTTTTTTGGGCTGCTACGACTGAAAACCTATACTTTTTTTATTTTTGTTTTCTGAAAAAAAAAACTAGTCATACAATTTCCATATATGGAAATTGTATGACTAGCATTTTTTTGATGGCAACGACAAAAGTTTTTCCAAGTAATTTTGAAATTGCCCCCAAAAATTTTTTGTGTTTCTTTTTCCAACCGCAAATTGATTTTCGTATTCAAACAAACATTTTTCGAAAAAAAAATTGTGCATGCAAAATTTAATTTTTTGTGTGTATAACGTAGTCCTGGATATACTAATATTGGATTTTTTTTCCTTTTCTCTTCATAACTTTTTTCAAAAACGCTTAAAACTCCTCTTTCTTTTGTATGACATGTTTTTGTATGCCTTGATCAATGTCTGGTAAATTAAAAATCCAAATTTTAGAAATAATCATCTTTGAAAATTATTGCCAAAACTTAAAAGTTCATTACTTTCGTTTTAGTATTTGTCTGAGACAGAAGTTACAATTATCAAGCTGTTTCCAATGCATTTCTAAAACGAGAGGGCCAAACTGTTGGTTACTACGTTTTAATTATCAAGGTTTATGTCATTTGTGTTCGGTTACGAACACAACCAAAAAGTTTTGAGAAACTAAAATGTAAAAAACCAATAATTTTGGTTTATGGAAAAATGCTAGTCATACAATTTCCATATATGAAAAAAATACTAATCATAGACCTTTCATGCAATTTTCTGTACGTATGGAATTGTATGAAAAGTGTATGACTAGCGTTTTTCCATATATGGAAATTGTATGACTAGTGTTTTTGGTCATCCCGGGCAGCTTAGAGTTGGAAAATCATCTTCATTTTTACGAAAAGGCAAAAAAAAGTTGATAAAATGAGATTTAACTGCCTAAGCATTCTGTAACCCATTCTCTCGAGTTTTTTTACCAGCAGCCTTTTGTTGTTTGACTTTTGAAAAAAAAGTGGCGGAATTTTTTGCCGAGTTGTTTTTTTTTTCAGTTGCTTTCTGCAAATTTTGTTTTGCTTTTCATCCATTTGAAAATCAGACATTTTATTACAATTTAATTGAAAAAACTTGAATGCTTGACTAGATTAACTAACTTGGGAAAGAAAGTAAAATGTAGGCAAAACTTCGCTGCAAAACGTAAACAGCGAAATACTTGAATCCAATTTGTTCGAGGCAAGAAATTTGTGTGTATTGATACGTTGTCAAAACAATTTTCATCGGAAATCTGAAGAGCAGTTGGAACAATTACAAAACTGCAATTTTGGTTAGGAGCAGTCTTGTATAAGAGTAATGAACGTTTTTTATCTGGATAAAATAAAAGCCGGATATATGTATAGTTACTACAATTCTGTTTCTGCTTTACTTACACAGAAAGTAAACGCCAATATGAATGAATGGTTTTAGAAACTTTTCATCTTTGGATGTGCAGGAGTGAAAGACTTCACAGTTCAACCTGGAGGCAGGGGCTGCAGTGTTGCCAATTCGGTCATTCAGAGAATAGAGAACAGCGGGGTCTTCGGGCCGTTAGTTAATTGTCATTGTTAATAACATTTGGTGCTGCTTGCGCCTTTGATTTCCAACCACCCTTTTTATCATGAAACGTTTTTGGCTCTTTTCCTGCTCCAAATCAACGCGCCCTTGGTTTAGTTAACAATGGATAGCAGCAAGAAAAAATTGGCGAGGGCTATCGTTGGTTTAGCGCTAAACTGATATTAAACTGGTAACTTCGAAAACATTTTAGCAAATAGGCTACGAATTATTGAACTCTGTTCCTTATTAACAATTATTTCAGGAACTGCATTCGAAAATTAAACCTAGTCTATCATTGGTTTAGCGCTAAACTAATATAAAAAAGTAACTTCTAAAAAATTTTAGCAAACAGGCCACGACTTTTCGAATTCGGTTCCTCATTAACAAAATTCTAGAACCGAATTCGAAAATGAAACTTAGGCTATCGCTGGTTTAGCGCTAAACTGATATTAAACTGGTCACTTCGAAAACATTTTGGCAAATAGGCTACGGGTTTTTGAATTCGGTTCCATATTAACAAATTTTCGGAATCAAATTCGAATATTAAACCTAGGCTATCGTTGGTTTAGCGCTAAACTGATTTTAAACTGGTAACTTCGAAAACATTTTTAGCAAACAGGCTACGGGTTTTTGAGTTCGGTTCTTTATTAACAAATTCCAGGAATCAAATTCGAATATTAAACCTAGGCTATCGTTGGCTTAGCGCTCAACTGATTTTAAACTGGTAACTCGAAAAAGTTTTAGCAAATAGGCTACGAAATGTTGAGCTCGGTTCCTTCTTAACAAATTTCAAGAATCAATATCAAATTTTAAACCTAGGCTACCGTTGTTTTAGCGCTAAACTGATTTTAAACTGAAACCTTCGAAAAAGTTTTAGCAAATAGGCTACGAATTTTTGAACTCGGTTACTTATTAACAAATTACAGGAACTGCATTCGAAAATTAAACCTAGTCTATCGTTGGTTTAACGCTAAACTGATATTAAACTTGTAACTTCGAAAAAGTATTAGCAAATAGGCTGCGAATTTTCGAATTCGGTTCCTTATTTACAAATCTCAGGAACAGAATTCGAAAATTAAACCTAGCCTTACGTTGGTTTAGCGCTAAACTGAATTTAAACTGGTAACTTCGGAAACCTTTTAGCAATTAGGCTACGAAGTATTGAACTCGGTTCCTCATTAACAAATTACAGGAACTGCATTTGAAAATTAAACCTAGTCTATCGTTGGTTTAACGCTAAACTGATATTAAACTTGTAACTTCGAAAAAGTATTAGCAAATAGGCTGCGAATTTTCGAATTCGGTTCCTTATTAACAAATCTCAGGAACAGAATTCGAAAACTAAACCTAGCCTTAGTTGGTTTAGCGCTAAACTGAATTTAAACTGGCAACTTCGGAAACCTTTTAGCAATTAGGCTACGAAGTATTGAACTCGGTTCCTCATTAACAAATTACAGGAACTGCATTCGAAAATTAAACCTAGTCTATCGTTGGTTTAACGCTAAACTTATATTAAACTTGTAACTTCGAAAAAATATTAGCAAATAGGCTACGAATTTTCGAATTCGGTTCCTTATTAACAAATCTCAGGAACAGAATTCGAAAATTAAACTTAGGCTATTGTTGGTTTAGCGCTTAACTGATTTTAAACTGGTAACTTCGAAAATATTTTAGCAAACAAGCTACAAATTTTTGAATTCGGTTCCTTAGTAACAAAAATTTCAGGAACTGCATTCAAAAATTAAACCTATTCTTTTGTTGTTTAGCGCTAAACTGATAAAAGGTACTGATTTTAATCTGGTAACTTCGGAAAAATTTTTGGCAAATAGGCTACGAATTTTTCAACACGGTTCCTGATTAACAAATTCCAGGAAATGTACTCGAAAATTAAATCTAGTCTATCATTGGTTTAGCGCTAAACGGATTTTAAACTGGTAACTTCGAAAAAGTTTCAGCAAATAGCCTATGCATTTTCGAATTCCGTTCCTGATTAACAAAATTCAGAAACCGAAGTCGAAAATTAAACTTAGGCTATTGCTGGTTTAGCGCTTAACTGATTTTAAAATTGTAGTTTCGAAAATGTTTTCGCAAACAGGCTACGGGTTTTTGAGTTCGGTTCTTTATTAACAAATTCCAGGAATCAAATTCGAAAATTAAACTTAGGCTATTGTTGGTTTAGCGCTTAACTGATTTTAAACTGGTAACTTCGAAAATATTTTAGCAAACAGGCTACAAATTTTTGAATTCGGTTCCTTAGTAACAAAAATTTCAGGAACTGCATTCAAAAATTAAACCTATTCTTTTGTTGTTTAGCGCTAAACTGATATAAAAGGTACTGATTTTAAACTGGTAACTCGAAGAAGTTTTAGCAAATAGGCTACGAAATGTTGAGCTCGGTTCCTTCTTTACAAATTTCAAGAATCAATATCAAATATTAAACCTAGGCTATCGTTGTTTTAGCGCTAAACTGATTTTAAACTGAAACCTTCGAAAAAGTTTTAGCAAATAGGCTACGAATTTTTGAACTCGGTTACTTATTAACAAATTACAGGAACTGCATTCGAAAATTAAACCTAGTCTATCGTTGGTTTAACGCTAAACTGATATTAAACTTGTAACTTCGAAAAAGTATTAGCAAATAGGCTGCGACTTTTCGAATTCGGTTCCTTATTAACAAATCTCAGGAACAGAATTCGAAAATTAAACCTAGCCTTACGTTGGTTTAGCGCTAAACTGAATTTAAACTGGTAACTTCGGAAACCTTTTGGCAATTAGGCTACGAAGTATTGAACTCGGTTCCTCATTAACAAATTACAGGAACTGCATTCGAAAATTAAACCTAGTCTATCGTTGGTTTAACGCTAAACTGATATTAAACTTGTAACTTCGAAAAAGTATTAGCAAATAGGCTGCGAATTTTCGAATTCGGTTCCTTATTAACAAATCTCAGGAACAGAATTCGAAAATTAAACCTAGCCTTATTTGGTTTAGCACTAAACTGAATTTAAACTGGTAACTTCGGAAACCTTTTAGCAATTAGGCTACGAAGTATTGAACTCGGTTCCTCATTAAGAAATTACAGGAACTGCATTCGAAAATTAAACCTAGTCTATCGTTGGTTTAACGCTAAACTTATATTAAACTTGTAACTTCGAAAAAGTATTAGCAAATAGGCTACGAATTTTCGAATTCGGTTCCTTATTAACAAATCTCAGGAACAGAATTCGAAAATTAAACTTAGGCTATTGTTGGTTTAGCGCTTAACTGATTTTAAACTGGTAACTTCGAAAATTTTTAAGCAAACAGGCTACGAATTTTTGAACTCGTTTCCCTATTAACAAATTCCAGGAAATGTATTCTAAATTTAAATCTAGTCTATCATTGGTTTAGCGCTAAACTGATATTAAACTGGTAACTTCGAAAAAGTTTTAGCAACTAGGCTACGAAATGTTGAACTCGGTTCCTTTTTAACAAATTTCAGGAATCAAATTCGAATATTAAACCTAGGCTATCGTAGTTTTAGCGCTAAACTGATTTTAATCTGGCAATTTTGAAAAAAGTTTTAGCAAACAGGCTGCGAATTTTTGAATTCGGTTCCTTAGTAACAAAAATTTCAGGAACTGCATTCAAAAATTAAACCTATTCTTTTGTTGTTTAGCGCTAAACTGATATTAAATTGGTAACATCGAAAAAATTTTTGCAAATAAGCTACGAATTATTGAACTCGGTTCCCCATTATCAAATTTCAGGAAATTCATTCGAAAATTAAACCTAGTCTATTGTTGTTTTAGCGCTAAACTGATGTTAAACTGGTAACTTCGAAAAAGTTTCAGCAAATAGCCTATGCATTTTCGAATTCCGTTCCTGATTAACAAAATTCGGAAACCGAAGTCGAAAATTAAACTTAGTTTATTGCTGGTTTAGCGCTTAACTGATTTTAAAATTGTAACTTCGAATACATTTTCGCAAACAGGCTACGGGTTTTTGAGTTCGGTTCTTTATTAACAAATTCCAGGAATCAAATTCGAATATTAAACCTAGGCTATCGTTGGTTTAGCGCTAAACTGATATAAAAGGTACTGATTTTAATCTGGTAACTTCGGAAAAGCTTTAGCAAATAGGCTACGAAGTATTGAACTCGGTTCCTCATTAACAAATTACAGGAACTGCATTCGAAAATTAAACCTAGTCTATCGTTGGCTTAACGCTAAACTTATATTAAACTTGTAACTTCGAAAAAGTTTTAGCAAATAGGCTACGAATTTTTGAACTCGGTTACTTAATAACAAATTACAGGAACTTCATTCGAAAATTAAACCTAGTCTATCGTTGGTTTAACGCTAAACTGATATTAAACTTGTAACTTCGAAAAAGTATTAGCAAATAGGCTGCGAATTTTCGAATTCGGTTTCTTATGAACAAATCTCAGGAACAGAATTCGAAAATTAAACCTAGCCTTACGTTGGTTTAGCGCTAAACTGAATTTAAACTGGTAACTTCGGAAACCTTTGAGCAATTAGGCTACGAAGTATTGAACTCGGTTCCTCATTAACAAATTACAGGAACTGCATTCGAAAATTAAACCTAGTCTATCGTTGGTTTAACGCTAAACTGATATTAAACTTGTAACTTCGAAAAAGTATTAGCAAATAGGCTGCGAATTTTCGAATTTGGTTCCTTATTAACAAATCTCAGGAACAGAATTCAAAAATTAAACCTAGCCTTATGTTGGTTTAGCGCTAAACTGAATTTAAACTGGTAACTTCGGAAACCTTTTAGCAATTAGGCTACGAAGTATTGAACTCGGTTCCTCATTAACAAATTACAGGAACTGCATTCGAAAATTAAACCTAGTCTATCGTTGGTTTAACGCTAAACCGATATTAAATTTGTAACTTCGAAAAAGTATTAGCAAATAGGCTGCGAATTTTCGAATTCGGTTTCTTATTAACAAATCTCAGGAACAGAATTCGAAAATTAAACCTAGCCTTACGTTGGTTTAGCGCTAAACTGAATTTAAACTGGTAACTTCGGAAACCTTTTAGCAATTAGGCTACGAAGTATTGAACTCGGTTCCTCATTAACAAATTACAGGAACTGCATTCGAAAATTAAACCTAGTCTATCGTTGGTTTAACGCTAAACTGATATTAAACTTGTAACTTTGAAAAAGTATTAGCAAATAGGCTGCGAATTTTCGAATTTGGTTCCTTATTAACAAATCTCAGGAACAGAATTCGAAAATTAAACCTAGCCTTACGTTGGTTTAGCGCTAAACTGAATTTAAACTGGTAACTTCGGAAACCTTTTAGCAAT
Source organism: Symsagittifera roscoffensis (assembly GCF_963678635.1). Taxonomy (NCBI): domain Eukaryota; kingdom Metazoa; phylum Xenacoelomorpha; order Acoela; family Convolutidae; genus Symsagittifera; species Symsagittifera roscoffensis. The sequence goes on from NC_087070.1 coordinate 23,894,755, forward strand.
TAGGCTACGAAGTATTGAACTCGGTTCCTCATTAACAAATTACAGGAACTGCATTCGAAAATTAAACCTAGTCTATCGTTGGTTTAACGCTAAACTGATATTAAATTTGTAACTTCGAAAAAGTATTAGCAAATAGGCTGCGAATGTTCGAATTCGGTTCCTTATTAACAAATCTCAGGAACAGAATTCGAAAATTAAACCTAGCCTTAGTTGGTTTAGCGCTAAACTGAATTTAAACTGGTAACTTCGGAAACCTTTTAGCAGTAAGGCTACGAAGTATTGAACTCGGTTCCTCATCAACAAATTACAGGAACTGCATTCGAAAATTAAACCTAGTCTATTGTTGTTTTAGCGCTAAATTGATGTTAAATTGGTAAAATCGAAAAAGTTTCAGCAAATAGCCTATGCATTTTCGAATTCCGTTCCTGATTAACAAAATTCAGAAACCGAGGTCGAAAATTCAACTTAGGCTATTGCTGGTTTAGCGCTTAACTGATTTTAAACTTGTAACTTCGATAAAGTTTTAGCAAATAGGCTACCAATTTTTGAACTCGTTTCCCTATTAACAAATTCCAGGAAAAGTATTCTAAATTTAAATCTAGTCTATCATTGGTTTAGCGCTAAACTGATATTAAACTGGTAACTTCGAAACAGTTTTAGCAACTAGGCTACGAAATGTTGAACTCGGTTCCTTTTTAACAAATTTCAGGAATCAAATTCGAATGTTAAACCTAGGCTATCGTTGTTTTAGCGCTAAACTGATTTTAATCTGGCAATTTCGAAAAAAGTTTTAGCAAACAGGCTGCGAATTTTTGAATTCGGTTCCTTAGTAACAAAAATTTCCAGAACTGCATTCAAAAATTAAACCTATTCTTTTGTTGTTTAGCGCTAAACTGATATTAAACTGGTAACATCGAAAAAATTTTTGCAAATAAGCTACGAATTATTGAACTCGGTTCCCCATTATCAAATTTCAGGAAATTCATTCGAAAATTAAACCTAGTCTATTGTTGTTTTAGCGCTAAACTGATGTTAAACTGGTAACTTCGAAAAAGTTTCAGCAATTAGCCTATGCATTTTCGAATTCCGTTCCTGATTAACAAAATTCAGAAACCGAATTCGAAAATTAAGCTTAGGCTATTGCTGGTTTAGCGCTTAACTGATTTTAAACTTGTAACATCGAAATTATTTTCGCAAACAGGCTACGGGTTTTTGAGTTCGGTTCTTTAATAACAAATTCCAGGAATCAAATTCGAATATTAAATCTAGGCTATCGTTGGTTTAGCGCTAAATTGATATAAAAGGTACTGATTTTGGTATAAAAGGTACTAAATCTGGTAACTTTGGAAAAGTTTTAGCAAATAGGCTACGAATTTTTCAACACGGTTCCTGATTAACAAATTCCAGGAAATATACTCGAAAATTAAATCTAGTCTATCATTGGTTTAGCGCTAAACGGATTTTAAACTGGTAACTTCGAAAAAGTTTTGGCAAATAGGCTACGAAATATTGAACTCGGTTCCTTTTTAACAAATTTCAGGAATCAAATTCGAATATTCAACCTAGGCTATCATTGTTTTAGCGCTAAATTGATTTTAAACTGGTAATTTTGAAAAAGTTTTAGCAAACAGGCTGCGAATTTTTGAATTCGGTTACTTATTAACAAATTTCAGGAATCAAATTCGAATACTAACCATATGCTTTTGCTGGTTTAGCGCTAAACTGATATAAAACTGGTAAAATCGAAAAAGTTTTTGTAAATAAGCAACGAAATTTCAAAAATTCCAGGAACTGCATTCGAAAATTAAACCTAGTCTATCGTTGGTTCAGCGCTAAACTGATATAAAAAGGTAACTTCGAAAAAATTTTAGCAAATAGGCTACGAATATTTGAATTCAGTTCCTCATTAACAAAACTCAGAAACCAAATTCGAAAATTAAACCTAGGCTATCGTTGGTTTAGCGCTCAACTGATTTTAAACTGGTCACTTCGAAAAAGTTTTAGCAAATAGACTACGAATTTTTAAACACGGTTCCGTATTAACAAATTCCAGGAAATGTATTCGAAAATTAAATCTAGTCTATCATTGGTTTAGCGCTAAACTGATATTAAACTGGTAAAATCGAAAAAGTTTTTGCAAATAAGCAACGAAATTTCAAAAATTTCAGGAACTGCATTCGAAAATTAAACCTAGTCTATCGTTGGTTCAGCGCTAAACTGATATAAAAAGGTAACTTCGAAAAAATTTTAGCAAATAGGCTACGAATATTTGAATTCAGTTCCTCATTAACAAAACTCAGAAACCAAATTCGAAAAAGAAACTTAGGCTATTGTTGGTTTAGCGCTAAACTGATATTAAACTGGTAACTTCGAAAACATTTTAGCAAATAGGCTACGGGTTTTTGAGTTCGGTTCTTTATTAACAAATTCCAGGAATCAAATTCGAAAATTAAACCTAGGCTATCGTTGGTTTAGCGCTCAACTGATTTTAAACTGGTCATTTCGAAAAAGTTTTAGCAAATAGACTACGAATTTTTGAACACGGTTCCGTATTAACAAATTCCAGGAAATGTATTCGAAAATTAAATCTAGTCTATCATTGGTTTAGCGCTAAACTGATATTAAACTGGTAACTTCGAAAACATTTTAGCAAATAGGCTACGGGTTTTTGAGTTCGGTTCTTTATTAACAAACTCCAGGAATCAAATTCGAAAATTAAATCTAGTCTTTAATTGGTTTAGCGCTAAACGGATATTAAACTGGTAACTTCGAAAAAATTTTGGCAAATAGGCTACGAAAAGTTGAACTCGGTTCCTTTTTAACAAATTTCAGGAATCAAATTCGAATATTCAACCTAGGCTATCCTTGTTTTAGCGCTAAATTGATTTTAAACTGGTAATTTTGAAAAAGTTGTAGCAAACAGGCTGCGAATTTTTGAATTCGGTTACTTAATAACAAATTTCCGGAATCAAATTCGAATATTAACCATATGCTTTTGCTGGTTTAGCGCTAAGCTGATATCAAACTGGTAAAATCGAAAAAGTTTTTGCAAATAAGCAACGAAATTTCAAAAATTTCAGGAACTGCATTCGAAAATTAAACCTAGTCTATCGTTGGTTCAGCGCTAAACTGATATAAAAAGGTGACTTCGAAAAAATTTTAGCAAACAGGCTACAAATATTTGAATTCAGTTCCTCATTAACAAAATTCAGAAACCGAATTCGAAAATGAAACTTAGGCTATCGTTTGTTTAGCGCTAAACTGACACTAAACTGGTAATTTCGAAAACATTTTAGCAAATACGCTACGGGTTTTTGAGTTCGGTTCTTTATTAACAAATTCCAGGAATCAAATTCGAATATTAAACCTAGGCTATCGTTGGTTTAGCGCTCAACTGATTTTAAACTGGTCACTTAAAAAAAGTTTTAGCAAATAGTCTACGAATTTTTGAACACGGTTCCATATTAACAAATTCCAGGAAATGTATTCGAAAATTAAATCTAGTCTATCATTGGTTTAGCGCTAAACGGATAATAAACTGGTAACATCGAAAATGTTTTTACAAATAAGCAACGAAAATTCAAAAATTTCAGGAACTGCATTCGAAAATTAAATCTAGACTATCGTTGGTTCAGCGCTAAATTGATATAAAAAGGTAACTTCGAAAAAATTTTAGCAAATTGACTACGAATTTTTGAATTCGGTTCCTCATTAACAAAATTCAGAAACTGAATTCGAAAATGAAACTTAGGCTATCGTTGGTTTAGCGCTAAACTGATATTAAACTGGTAACTTCGAAAACAATTTAGCAAATAGGCTACGGGTTTTTGAGTTCGGTTCAGTAATAACAAATTTTCGGAATTAGCTTCGAATATTAAACCTAGGCTATTGTTGGTTTAGCGCTAAACTGATTTTAAACAGGTAAAATCGAAAATTTTTTAGCAAATAGTCTTCGAATTTTGAACTGGGTTCCTCATTAACAAAATTCAGGAACCGAATTCGAAAATGAAACTTAGGCTATCGTTGGTTTAGCGCTAAGCTGACACTAAACTGGTAACTTCGAAAACATTTTAGCAAATACGCTACGGGTTTTTGAGTTCGGCTCTTTATTAACAAATTCCAGGAATCAAATTCGAATATTAAACCTAGGCTATCGTTGGTTTAGCGCTCAACTGATTTTAAACTGGTCACTTCGAAAAATTTTTAGCAAATAGGCTACGAATTTTTGAACACGGTTCCATATTAACAAATTCCAGGAAATGTATTCGAAATTTAAATCTAGTCTATCATTGGTTTAGCGCTAAACGGATAATAAACTGGTAACATCGAAAATGTTTTTACAAATAAGCAACGAAAATTCAAAAATTTCAGGAACTGCATTCGAAAATTAAATCTAGACTATCGTTGGTTCAGCGCTAAATTGATATAAAAAGGTAACTTCGAAAAAAAATTTTAGCAAATTGACTACGAATTTTTGAATTCGGTTCCTCATTAACAAAATTCAGAAACTGAATTCGAAAATGAAACTTAGGCTATCGTTGGTTTAGCGCTAAACTGATATTAAACTGGTAACTTCGAAAACAATTTAGCAAATAGGCTACGGGTTTTTGAGTTCGGTTCAGTAATAACAAATTTTCGGAATTAGCTTCGAATATTAAACCTAGGCTATTGTTGGTTTAGCGCTAAACTGATTTTAAACAGGTAAAATCGAAAATTTTTTAGCAAATAGTCTTCGAATTTTGAACTGGGTTCCTCATTAACAAAATTCAGGAACCGAATTCGAAAATGAAACTTAGGCTATCGTTGGTTTAGCGCTAAGCTGACACTAAACTGGTAACTTCGAAAACATTTTAGCAAATACGCTACGGGTTTTTGAGTTCGGCTCTTTATTAACAAATTCCAGGAATCAAATTCGAATATTAAACCTAGGCTATCGTTGGTTTAGCGCTCAACTGATTTTAAACTGGTCACTTCGAAAAATTTTTAGCAAATAGGCTACGAATTTTTGAACACGGTTCCATATTAACAAATTCCAGGAAATGTATTCGAAAATTAAATCTAGTCTATCATTGGTTTAGCGCTAAACGGATTTTAAACTGGTAACATCGAAAATGTTTTTGCAAATAAGCAACGAAATTTCAAAAATTTCAGGAACTGCATTCGAAAATTAAATCTAGACTATCGTTGGTTCAGCGCTAAACTGATATAAATTGGTAACTTCGAAAAAATTTTAGCAAGTTGACTACAAATTTTTGAATTCGGTTCCTCATTAACAAAATTCAGAAACCGAATTCGAAAATGAAACTTAGGCTATCGTTGGTTTAGCGCTAAGCTGACATTAAACTGGTAACTTCGAAAACATTTTAGCAAAGAGGCTACGGGTTTTT
>NC_087070.1:23900341-23964128 GCF_963678635.1 Symsagittifera roscoffensis
TACTATTTTGGGATATCCATTTTTGGCTGACGTACCCAAAATTTTTTCTAAAGTCGCCCTGGGCTTCAATATATTTTAATTTTGATAATTTTGAGGGGGGGGGGGGGGGGCGCCGAAAAATCCGTAAAATTTTTCTAAAAAGTGCTTAAAAACACTTTTGTCAAAATTTTGCCTGCGGCGCAAAAATTATGGCCGAAAAAGAGTTCTTTTAGCATTTTGGGAGAGTTCGGAAAATCACTTTTATTAACCTAAAACAACCGACAAAACGTTTGAACTTTTTTTTTGAAAATCCGCTATCCCCCTCGAGAAACCTCTAGATCCACCCCCTGATGCATCATATCATTTGAATTGCTGTAATAAACCACCAGGTAGGACAAAGTAGGACTAAATATTTCGCGTGTTAACTATCCCTAATTGGCCAAATTGATAATTTTCAAACATTCATAATTTTACAAAGAACATTTGCTCGCTATCATTGTAATCTTGAGTTCAAAACAATTTTCGTTTTTTGATTTCAAAATCTTTCGAATGGTATGAATAAATTCGACTAAAAAAGCTTTTTAAGAACTCTACTTTTACAGGAGAAAAAAATCTGAGCACAATCCATCACTAAGTATTACCTTGCTTCACTCACAGGGTAATAATAAACTGTGAATGTTCATTCAACCCTCGGCTGAGCAAATCTGGCAAAAAGATCGGCTAGTTTTTTAATTTAGGGGCAGCGGAAGCCTACTTAGCTCAAAAATTTATCTCGTTTTCACCATCTCATGAATAAAAAAATAAAAACTAAAATTTTATAATATATTGTACCCTTGAAGGTACCTTTACCACCAGTAACTAACATATAATTTTACCACCATTAAGAAAGTTGGGCATTATCATGATCACAACTCTGAAATCATTTAGACGGTACATTGAATAAAATTTCAAATGTTTTTATACGTGTTGGTACATGTTAATGGTGTTGGCAAAAGAAATTTTACTTGATGCATTTAAAACTGAGAAGTCAAACGTTCAAGTTCACTGAGAGTTTTTTCCCGGCATATGGAAAAAAACTTAATTGAACTAGTTTTCTAACGCTTCATTTTTTACGCGCATTTAATTCATTTATATTTTTTCTTCGCAGAAAACAAACTGAATATAGTTTTTTGAGTCCCTATTGTTGCGAAATTCAAAAACATTTTCCTATGCACACTTTCCACTATATTTTTTCATTCTGCATCATTATGCTCCAAAATATGGTCGTCAGAAGTTTACAGCTTTTTAATTCTCCAACTCGCATTATAGCCTCAATTTTTCACCCACCTAGCAACCAGTGATGATTTTTTTTTGAAGGGAAGTAGCAAGATTGGCCTGGGTCTTTTTTCTCATAGTTGCTCCACTCATAAAATAATTTGCAAAAGTAACTGAAAATAACTAATTGAAAATAACTTTTGTTATTTATGAGACTAAAAGTTTTCCGCCTAAGCATTCAAATAGAAGAGTTCAAAGAGAATTCATATGAATTTTATTTTAAAAAACATCAGAAAAAATTTGCTTTTAATTTTTCTCATGTGAAAAAAGACACGAAATTTTTTTATTTCACTTTTGTATGATGTTTTTTTTGCGTGTGTAATTTTACAGCTCCCCATAAAAATAAACAATACAGAGTGGGTACCTATACTCAAAATAATAGCACTGAAGTCAAACTTAAATTTTTTACTTTTTAAGATGCGGAATTTTGAAGAATGACTTTGGCCACATTTTATTTCAAAAATGAAATATTTAACAAAAACCGAGAGCAAATGACCAGAGCGACTATCCATGTTTTTCTTCGATGGCTCTTTTCAACCATCAAAAACACAAAAACTTCAAAAAACAATATGCACAAAAACTTACCAAAAATGTACGAAGCAATTCAGTTTTAAAGTTATCTTAAAGAAAATTTCAGTTTTCTCGCTGAAAAAATTTGATCAAACCAGAGTGTGAAAGGATTTCATTGAATTTTATTTTTCTTTTGAAAACTTTAAGGTTTGGGACTAAAAATCTGTGTTCGTTAATTATATACACAAGGAACACGATGATGGGATATCAACTCAATATGAATATGCCGTTACTTCTGATAACAGTAAGTTTGATTCATCTTTAGTTTATTTTATATATAAAAGATAGTAATATATTTCTCAGAAATCTGTTAGAATTTTCACCCAATTTAAGTTGTGACACTCAATTGGCCGTTAGAATCTGTTCTTTGAATGAATCTACAACTTGTCAGTAAAAACCAACTAATAGATTGCAGCAGTTTTTTCCAAACTGCAATTTGTCGCGCATTTTCAAGTTCAACAAACAATTGAATCAAGATATATAAAAAAAACGCTTTAAAAACGTTTTTTTTTTTGAGGTGCCAGGAAAAAAGTTAAAATTTATCAATGAATGACCCGCTTGTTTATTTTTCTTCATTGTTTGCCTCGCCTTGCCCAGTCCAGGGCAAGGCGAGTCATTAGATACAAGTTTAAAACAAAGTACAAGTCAAAATTAAACAACAAAAAAAAGATCAATGTAACTATACAACTAACTCCTTAGATTTGCATTTAAAAACATATCCATCCACTGCTCTTTACAAAAAATCTAATAGTTTAAAAGAAATCGTTTATTTTTTGTTCCAAATAAATTGAAACTTCTCATGAAAAATTTGAACTCTCTCAACAAATTTAGACTTCACGTAAAAAATTAGGCGTTATTATTTGTGTCATTGTTTTTTCAGCTTTTAAACCTGACGAGTCACTCAACAGGTCGGTTAAATATAATGCAAAAATTCTAATTTTAAGAACTTTTTTTTGAAATTTGACTTTTTTTCCAAATCAAGAGGGGAATGGAAGCAGTCAAAGATTTTTCTCAGTGCTTTTTGCTGTCCTTTGCTCAGTGTCTGGCGTTTTTTTTTTCAGTGAGAAATGTATGCTCTTGAAAACTGGAACTCAAAACAAATCAGTGCCAGTCATTCCACCAACTATTACAGTAGTGGACAAATTTAAGCGCAAATTTAGGTTTTTTAAGTTAAAATGCTTATTTTTAAGGACCGTTTTGGACAATATTATTTTAAAAATAAACAAAATTTTTACAGCAACCGACTGCAAATGATCTGAACTACCCGCTTTGAAAGTCTCAAATTTAATTTGAAGCACCTATCAGTCTTTTCCCGTTCTGAAAACGCCAGTTTTCAACGTCTGCGCTAAGTTTTTCAAAACGCGCGAAATTGTAGGCAACAGATGAGTTTAGTAAATTTGTCACACTGATTGTTTCATTTTTCTCGCTGAACTTTTTTCACGTTGCATGAACAAATTTTTTTACTCCGCTTATCCGAGAAAGAGTTCACTGCGTTGCAAAACCTAGAGCGGACGGTAAAAACTGGCATTTTCAGACCCAGAAAAGACTGGTAAGTGCTTCAAACTAAAATTGCGAGTTTCACAGATGGTAGTTCAGATCATTTGCAGTCGGTGGCTGTAAGTTTTTTGTAAAGATCGAAGTAAATATTGTCCGAATTGGTTCTTAAAGTTAGGTTTTTTTATTGAGGAAAAGCCTGAATTTGCGTTTAGTTTTTTCCAATAGTGTATGACTTTCTGAAAATCTAATCAAATTGAGTTTTCGTTCTGCCTGCCGAACAATACAGTAGAATGTTTTGTTCTAACGTTACCAATTTAGTATTAATCCGATAGATCGGGAATGTTCCTATAAAGATCTAACTAGAATCTAGTTACTAAAGCATTTTTAAATTCCCCAGCAGAAGGAAAACCTAAATTAAAAATCCAGTGTTCTCAATTAAGTTTTTTCTTTTAAAATAGTCAATCAAAATTTTTTTTTTAGAAAATGCAAAGAACTTTAAGGCCACAAAGTTTTTCCTCAGAAGTCGAAAGTTGTCTTTTTGAAAGACAAAATCTAGAAAGTTTTTCTGTGTTTTCTTGCGTTCATTGACTCTTTATCAACTGATTATTGGACATGTTTTAAATTTTTGAATGAAAAAGCGAGTAAAAATTGATGCGTTCAAAGACTCCCACAGCCTGACAGCATGAAGTTTATTTGTATTAATCGAACTCTCAAACCATTTTTTTGTCTCAATTTCGCTGTTCAACTTTATTTTAAGAAGGTTTATCTAAACACACTGTTTGTTTGAATATTAAAACTGAGATGGAATTTGTGTTAGTTTTGTATAGAATCCTGTTACTTCTAGTGTCTTTTCCAAACACACAATCGTAAATTTACAAAACCTAACTGTTAATTTTTTTTTCATGATGCAAAATGAAGCGGCAAGTAAAACGGCGAGTTAAAACGATCAATTGTGCGACACATTTCATTACAGCTTAGAGTTGAAATATCATTTTCATTTTAAAGAAAAGGCAGAAAAAAGTTGATAAAATGACTATTGAAAAAGTGGCGGAATTTTTTGCCGAGTTGATTTTTTTTGAGTTGCTTTCTTCAAATATTGTTTTGCTTTTCATCAGCTATTTTTGACGAGTTTTTTTCGCCGAAAAAAACTTTCAGGCATTTGGAAATCAGACATTTTATTACAATTTAATTGACAAAATTTGAATGCTTGACTAGATTAACTAACTTGGGAAAGAAACTAAAATGTAAGCAAAACTTCGTTGCAAAACGTAAACAGCGAAATACTTGAATCCAATTTGTTCGAGGCAAGCAATTTGTGTGTATTGATACGTTGTCAAAACAATTTTCATCGGAAATCTGAAGAGCAGTTGGATCAATTACAAAACTGCACTTTTGGTTAGGAGCAGTCTTGTTTAAGGGTAATGTACGTTTTTTATCTGGATAAAATAAAAGCCGGATATTTGTAGAGTTACTACAATTATGTTTCTGCTTTACTTACACAAAAAGTAAACGCTAATATGAGTGAATGGTTTTAGAAACTTTTCATCTTTGGATGTGCGGGAGTGAAAGATTTCACAGTTCAACCTGGAGGCAGGGGCTGCAATGTTGCCCATTCCGTCATTCAGAGAATAGAGAACAGCATGGTCTTCAGGCCGTTAGTTAATTGTCATTGTTAATTACCTTTGGTGCTGCTTGCGCCTTTGATTTTTAACCACCCTTTTTATCATGAAACGTTTTTGGCTCTTTTTTTTTGCACCAAATCAACGCGCCCTTGGTTTAGTTACAATGGAAAGCAGCAAAAAAAATTGGCGAGGGCTATCGTTGGTTTAGCGCTAAACTGATATTAGACTGGTAGCTTCGAAAACAATTTAGCAAATAGGCTAGGAATTATTGAACTCGGTTCCTTATTAACAATTTCAGGAATTGCATCCGAAAATTAAACCTACTCTATCGTTGCTTTAGCGCTAAACTGATATTACACTGGTAACTTCGAAAAAGTTTTAGCAAACAGGCTACGACTTTTCGATTTCGGTTCCTCATTAACAAAACTCAGGAACCGAATTCGAAAACTAAACCTAGGCTATCGTTGGCTTAGCGCTAAACTGATAATAAACTGGTAACTTCGAAAAAAGTTTTTGCAAATAGGCTACGAATTTTTGAACTCGGTTCCTTATTAACAAATTCTAGGAATCAAATTCGAATATTAAACCTAGGCTATCGTTGGTTTAGCGTTAAATTGGTTTTAAACCGGTAACTTCGAAAAAGTTTTAGCAAATAGGCTACGAAATGTTAAACTCGGTTCCTTATTAACAATTTTCAGGAATCAATTTCGAATATTAAATCTTGGCTATGGTTGTTTTTAGCGCTAAACCGATTTTAATTGGTAACTTCGAAAAAGTTTCAGCAATCAGGCTACGAATTTTGAACTCGGTTACTTATTAACAAAATTCAGGAATCAAACTCGACTATTAAACCTAGGCTTTTGCTGGTTTAGCGCTAAATTGATATTAAACTGGTAACATCGAAAAAGTTTTTGCAAATATGCTACGATTTTTCGAATTCGGTTCCTTATTAACAAATCCCAGGAATAAAATTCGAGAATTAAACCTAGGCTAAGTTGGTTTAGCGCTGAATTTATTTTAATCTGGTAACTTCGAAAAAGTTTTAGCAAAGAAGCTACGAATTTTTGAACTCGGTTCTTTCTTGACAAATTTCAGGAATTGGATTCGAATATTAAACCTAGGCTATCGTTGGTTTAGCGCTAAACTGATTTTAAACTGGTAACTTCGAAAAAAGTTTAGCAAGTAGGCCACGAGTTTTTGAATTGGGTTCCTTATTAACGAACTTCAGGAACCGATTTCGAAAACAAAACCTAGGCTATCGTTGGTTTAGCGCTAAACTGACACTAAACTGGTAACTTCGAAAAAGTCTTAGCAAAGAAGCTACGAATTTTTGAACTCGGTTCTTTCTTGACAATTTTCAGGAATTGGATTCGAATATTAAACCTAGGCTATCGTTGGTTTAGCGCTAAACTGATTTTAAACTGGTAACTTCGAAAAAAGTTTAGCAAGTAGGCCATGAGTTTTTGAATTGGGTTCTTTATTAACAATCTTCAGGAACCGATTTCGAAAACAAAACCTAGGCTATCGTTGGCTTAGCGCTAAACTGATACTAAACTGGTAACTTCGAAAAAGTCTTAGCAAAGAAGCTACGAATTTTTGAACTCGGTTCTTTCTTGACAAATTTCAGGAATTGGATTCGAATATTAAACCTAGGCTATCGTTGGTTTAGCGCTAAACTGATTTTAAACTGGTAACTTCGAAAAAAGTTTAGCAAGTAGGCCACGAGTTTTTGAATTGGGTTCCTTATTAACGAACTTCAGGAACCGATTTCGAAAACAAAACCTAGGCTATCGTTGGTTTAGCGCTAAATTGATACTAAACTGGTAACATGGAAAAAGTTTCAGCAAATAAGCTACAAATTTTCAAATTCGGTTCATTAACCAATTTCAGGAATCAAATTCGAATAAAAAACCTAGGCTATCGTTGGTTTAGCGCTAAACTGATTTTAAACTGGTAACTTCGAAAAAAGTTTTTGCAAATAGGCTACGAATTTTTGAACTTGGTTCCTTAAAACAAATTCTAGGAATCAAATTCGAATATTAAACCTAGGCTATCGTTGGTTTAGCGCTAAATTTGTTTTAAACTGGTAACTTCGAAAAAAGTTTAGCAACTAGGCCACGAGTTTTTGAATTGGGTTCCTTATTAACGAGTTTCAGGAACCGATTTCGAAAACAAAACCTAGGCTATCGTTGGTTTAGCGCCAAATTGATACTAAACTGGTAGATGGAAAAAGTTTCAGCAAATAAGCTACGAGTTTTCGAATTCGGTTCCTTAGCAAATTTCAGGAATCAAATTCGAATAATAAACCTAGTCTATCGTTGGTTTAGCGCTAAACTGATATTAAAAGTGGTAACTTCGAAAAAATTTTAGCAAAAAAGCTACGAAATGCTGAACTCGGTTCCTTATTAACAAATTTCAGGAATCAAATTCGAATATTAAACCTAGGCTATCGTTGTTTCAGGGCTAAACTGATTTTAAACTGGTAACTTCGAAAAATATTTAGCAAATTGGCTACGAGTTTTTGAACTCGGTTCCTGAATAACAAATCTCAGGAACAGAATTCGAAAACAAAACCTAGGCTATCGTTGGTTTAGCGCAAAACTGATATAAAACTGGTAACATCGAAAAAAATTTTGCAAATATGCTACGAATTTTCGAATTTGGTTCCTTATTAACAAATCTCAGCAACAGAATTCGAGAATTAAACATAGATTAACGTTGGTTTAGCACTAAACAGATAATAAACTTGTAACTTCAAAAAAGTTTTAGCAAATAGGCTACGAAATGTTGAACTCGGTTCCTTATTAACAAATTCCAGGAATCAAACTCGAATATTAAACCTAGGCTATCGTTGTTTAGCGCTAAAATGGTTTTAAACTGGTAACTTCGAAAAAAGTTTAGCAACTAGGCCACGAGTTTTTGAATTGGGTTCCTTATTAACGAACTTCAGGAACCGATTTCGAAAACAAAACCTAGGCTATCGTTGGTTTAGCGCTAATTTGATACTAAACTGGTAACATGGAAAAAGTTTCAGCAAATAAGCTACAACTTTTCGAATTCGGTTCATTAACAAATTTCAGGAATCAAATTCGAATAATAAACCTAGGCTATCGTTGGTTCAGCGCTAAATTGGTTTTAAACTGGTAATTTCGAAAAAAGTTTAGCAACTAGGCCACGAGTTTTTGAATTGGGTTCCTTATTAACGAACTTCAGGAACCGATTTCGAAAACAAAACCTAGGCTATCGTTGGTTTAGCGCTAATTTGATACTAAACTGGTAACATGGAAAAAGTTTCAGCAAATAAGCTACGAATTTTTGAACTCGGTTCTCTATTAACAAATTCTAGGAATCAAATTCGAATATTAAACCTAGGCTATCGTTGGTTTAGCGCTAAATTGGTTTTAAACTGGTAGAATGGAAAAAATTTCAGCAAATAAGCTACGAGTTTTTGAATTCGGTTCCTTATCAAATTTCAGGAATCAAATTCGAATAATAAACCTAGTCTATCGTTGGTTTAGCGCCAAACTGATATTAAAAGTGGTAACTTCGAAAAAGTTTTAGCAAAAAAGCTACGAAATGCTGAACTCGGTTCCTTATTAACAAATTTCAGGAATCAAATTCGAAAATTAAACCTAGGCTATCGTTGTTTCAGCGCTAAACTGATTTTAAACTGGTAACTTCGAAAAATATTTAGCAAATTGGCTACGAATTTTTGAACTCGGTTCCTTATTAGCAAATCTCAGGAACAGAATTCGAAAACAAAACCTAGGCTATCGTTGGTTTAGCGCAAAACTGATATAAAACTGGTAACATCGAAAAAATTTTTGCAAATATGCTACGAATTTTCGAATTTGGTTCCTTATTAACAAATCTCAGGAACAGAATTCGAGAATTAAACATAGGCTAACGTTGGCTTAGCACTAAACTGATAATAAACTGGTAACTTCAAAAAAGTTTTAGCAAATAGGCTACGAAATGTTGAACTCGGTTCCTTATTAACAAATTCCAGGAATCAAACTCGAATATTAAACCTAGGCTATCGTTGTTTAGCGCTAAACTGATTTTAAACTGGTACCTTCGAAAAAGTTTTAGCAAATAGGCTACGAATTTTTCAACTCGAATCCTTATTAAAAAATTTCAGGAACAGAAATCGGGAATTAAACCTAGGCTAACGTTGGCTTAGCGCTGAACTGATTTTAAACTGGTAACATCGAAAAAGTTTTTGCAAATATGCTACGAATTTTCGAATTCGGTTCCTTATTAACAATTCTCAGGAACAGAAATCGAGAATTAAACCTAGGCTAACGTTGGTTTAGCGCTGAACTGATTTTGAACGAGTAACTTCGAAAAAAGTTTAGCAAGTAGGCCACGAGTTTTTGAATTGGGTTCCTTATTAACGAACTTCAGGAACCGATTTCGAAAACAAAACCTAGGCTATCGTTGGTTTAGCGCTAAATTGATACTAAACTGGTAACATGGAAAAAGTTTCAGCAAATAAGCTACAAATTTTCGAATTCGGTTCATTAACCAATTTCAGGAATCAAATTCGAATAATAAACCTAGGCTATCGTTGGTTTAGCGCTAAACTGATTTTAAACTGGTAACTTCGAAAAAAGTTTTTGCAAATAGGCTACGAATTTTTGAACTCGGTTCTCTATTAACAAATTCCAGGAATCAAACTCGACTATTAAACCTAGGCTTTTGCTGGTTTAGCGCTAAATTGATATTAAACTGGTAACATCGAAAAAGTTTTTGCAAATATGCTACGATTTTTCGAATTCGGTTCCTTATTAACAAATCCCAGGAACAAAATTCGAGAATTAAATATAGGCTAAGTTGGTTTAGCGCTGAATTTATTTTATTCTGGTAACTTCGAAAAAGTTTTAGCAAATAGGCTGAGAGTTTTTTTGAACTCGGTTCCTTATTAACAAATTTCAGGAACTGAATTCGATTTTAAACCTAGTCTAGCGTTGGTTAAGCGATAAACTGATTTTAAACTGGTAACTTTGAAAAAATTTTAGCAAATAGGCTACGTATTTTGAACTCGGTTCCTTATCAACAAAATTCAGTAATTGAATTCGAAAATTGAACATAATAAATCGTTGGTTTAAATCGTTTCGCAAACTGATTTTAAACTGGTAATTTTGAAAAGTTTTTAGCAAATAGATTTCGAATTTTTGAACTCGGTACCTTTAACAATTTTCAGGAACTGAAATCGAAAATTAAACCTAGTCGATCGTTGGCTTAGCGCTAAATTGATATCAAACTAAAAATTTTGAAAAAATGTTTAGCAAATAAGCAACGAATTTTTGAATTCGGTTTCTTCTTAACAATTTCAGGAATCGAATTCGTATATTAAACCTACGCTACCATTGGTTTAGCGCTAAACTTTTAATAAACGGGTAAATTCGAAAAAGTTTCAGCAAACAGGCTACGAGTTTTCGAATTCAGTTCCTTAATAACAAATTCCAGGAACCGATTTTAAAAAATTAAACCTAGGCTATTGTTGGTTTAGCGCTAAACTGATATTAAAGTGGTAACTAAAAGAAAATTTCGCAAATGAGCTTCGAATTTTTGAACTCGGTATCTTAAACAGTTTTCAGGAACCAAATTCAAAATTAAACCTAGTCTATCGTTGGTTTAGCGCTAAATTGATATCAAATTGGTAACTTCAAAAAAATTTTAGCAAATAGGCTACGTATTTTGAACTCGGTTCCTTATCAACAAAATTCAGTAATTGAATTCGAAAATTGAACATAATAAATCGTTGGTTTAAATCGTTTCGCAAACTGATTTTAAACTGGTAATTTTGAAAAGTTTTTAGCAAATAGATTTCGAATTTTTGAACTCGGTACCTTTAACAATTTTCAGGAACTGAAATCGAAAATTAAACCTAGTCGATCGTTGGCTTAGCGCTAAATTGATATCAAACTAAAAATTTTGAAAAAATGTTTAGCAAATAAGCAACGAATTTTTGAATTCGGTTTCTTCTTAACAATTTCAGGAATCGAATTCGTATATTAAACCTACGCTACCATTGGTTTAGCGCTAAACTTTTAATAAACGGGTAAATTCGAAAAAGTTTCAGCAAACAGGCTACGAGTTTTCGAATTCAGTTCCTTAATAACAAATTCCAGGAACCGATTTTAAAAAATTAAACCTAGGCTATTGTTGGTTTAGCGCTAAACTGATATTAAACTGGTAACTAAAAGAAAATTTCGCAAATAGGCTTCGAATTTTTGAACTCGGTATCTTAAACAGTTTTCAGGAACCAAATTCAAAATTAAACCTAGTCTATCGTTGGTTTAGCGCTAAATTGATATCAAATTGGTAACTTCAAAAAAAATTTAGCAAATAAGTTACGAATTTTGAACTAGATTTCTTTTTAACAAATTTCAGGAATATAATTCGAATATTAAACCTAGGCTATCTGGTTTAGCGCTAAGCTGATTTTAAACTGGTAACATCGAAAAAGTTTTAGCAAATATGCTCCGAACTTTCGAATTGGGTTCCTTGTTAACATATTTCCGGAACCGATTTCGAAAATTAAACCTCCGCGACCGTTGGTTTAGCGCTAAACTGATATCAAACGGGTAACTTTACAAAAGTTCCATCAAACGGGGTACGAATTTTTGAACTCTGTTCCTTATTAACAAATTTCAGGAACTGAGTTCAAAAATTAAACGTAGTCTATCGTTGGTTGAGCGATAAACTGATATTAAACTGGTAACTTTGAAAAAGTTTTAGCAAATAGGTTACGTATTTTGAACGCAGTTCCATATTAACAAGTTTCAGGAACTGAATCCAAAAATTAAACCTAATTTACCGTTGGTTTAGCGCTAAACTGATACTAAAATATTAACTTCGAAAACAGTTCAGCAAATAGGCTACAAATTTTTGAACTCGGGGCTCCTTATTAACAAATTTCAGGAATCAACTTCGAAACTTAAATTAGGCTATCGTTGGTTTAGCCTTAAACTGATAATAAACTGGTAACTTCGAAAAAATTTCAGCAAATAGGCTACGGATTTTTGAACTCGGCTCCTTATTAACAAATTCCAGGAATCAAACTCGAATATTAAACCTAGGCTATCGTTGCTTAGCGCTAAACTGATTTTAAACTGGTACCTTCGAAAAAGTTTTAGCAAGTAGGCTACAAATTTTTCAACTCGAATCCTCATTAAAAAATTTCAGGAACAGAAATCGGGAATTAAACCTAGGCTAACGTTGGCTTAGCGCTGAACTGATTTTAAACTGGTAACATCGAAAAAGTTTTTGCAAATATGCTACGAATTTTCGAATTCGGTTCCTTATTAACAAATCTCAGGAACAGAAATCGAGAATTAAACCTATGCTAACGTTGGCTTAGCGCTGAACTGATTTTAAACGAGTAACTTCAAAAAAGTTTCATCAAACAGGCTACGAATTTTTGAACTCGGTTCCTTATTAACAAAATTCAGGAATCAAATTCGAATATTAAATCTAGGCTTTTGCTGGTTTAGAGCTAAACTTATATTAAACTGGTAACATCGAAAAAGCTTTTGCAAATATGCTACGAGTTTTCGAATTCGGTTCCTTCTTAACAAATTTCAGGAATCGAACTCGAACATTAAACCTAGGCTACCGTTGGTTTAGCGCTTAATTGATATCAAACGAGTAAACTCAAAAAAGTTTCAGCAAACAGGCTACGAATTTTTGAACTCGGTTTCTTATTAACAAACTTCAGAAACTGAATTCGAAAACAAAACCTAGGCTGTAGATGGTTTAGCGCTAAACTGATACTAAACTGGTAACTCGGTAAAAATTTCAGCAAATAGGCTACGATTTTGATTTCGGTTCCTTCTTAACAAATTTCAGGAATCGAATTCGAATATTAAACCTCTGCTACCGTTGGCTTAGCGCTAAATTGATATTAAACGAGTAACTTCAAAAAAGTTTCAGCAAACAGGCTACAAAATTTTGAACTCGGTTCCTTATTAACAAATTTCAGGAACTGAATTCGATTTTAAACCTAGTCTAGCGTTGGTTAAGCGATAAACTGATTTTAAACTGGTAACTTTGAAAAATTTTTAGCAAATAGGCTACGTATTTTGAACTCGGTTCCTTATCAACAAATTTCAGGAACTGAATTCGAAAATTGAACATAATAAATCGTTGGTTTAAATCGTTTCGCAAACTGATATTAAACTGGTAATTTTGAAAAGTTTTTAGCAAATAGATTTCGAATTTTTGAACTCGGTACCTTTAACAATTTTCAGGAACTGAAATCGAAAATTAAACCTAGTCGATCGTTGGCTTAGCGCTAAATTGATATCAAACTAAAAATTTTGAAAAAAATTTTAGCAAATAAGCAACGAATTTTTGAATTCGGTTTCTTCTTAACAATTTCAGGAATCGAATTCGTATATTAAACCTACGCTACCATTGGTTTAGCGCTAAACTTTTAATAAACGGGTAACTTCGAAAAAGTTTCAGCAAACAGGCTACGAGTTTTCGAATTCGGTTCCTTAATAACAAATTCCAGGAACCGATTGTTGGTTTAGCGCTAACTGATATTAAACTGGTAACTAAAAAAAAATTTCGCAAATAGGCTTCGAATTTTTGAACTCGGTATCTTAAACATTTTTCAGGAACCAAATTCAAAATTAAACCTAGTCTATCGTTGGTTTAGCGCTAAATTGATATCAAACTGGTAACTTCAAAAAAAATTTAGCAAATAAGTTACCAATTTTGAACTAGATTCCTTTTTAACAAATTTCAGGAATATAATTCGAATATTAAACCTAAGGCTATCTGGTTTAGCGCTAAGCTGATTTTAAACTGGTAACTTCGAAAAAATTTTAGCAAATATGCTCCGAACTTTCGAATTGGGTTCCTTGTTAACATATTTCAGGAACCGATTTCGAAAATTAAACCTCCGCGACCGTTGGTTTAGCGCTAAACTGATATTAAACTGGTAACTTTGAAAAAGTTTTAGCAAATAGGTTACGTATTTTGAACGCAGTTCCATATTAACAAGTTTCAGGAACTGAATCCAAAAATTAAACCTAATTTACCGTTGGTTTAGCGCTAAACTGATATTAAAATGTTAACTTCGAAAACAATCCAGCAAAGAGGCTACAAATTTTTGAACTCGGGGCTCCTTATTAACAAATTTCAGGAATCAACTTCGAAACTTAAATTAGGCTATCGTTGGTTTAGCCTTAAACTGATAATAAACTGGTAACTTCGAAAAAATTTCAGCAAACAGGCTACGGATTTTTGAACTCGGCTCCTTATTAACAAATTTCAGGAAACAAGTTCGAAACTAAACCTAGGCTTCCGTCGGTTTAGCGCTAAACTGATATTAAACTGGTAACTTCGAAAAAGTTGTGGCGATTTGGCTACTAGTTTTTGAACTCGGTTCCTTGTTAAAAAATTTCAGGAACAGACTTCGAAAATTAAAAAAAGTCTATCGTTGGTTTAGCGCTAAACTGATATTAAACTGTGATTTTTGAAAAAGTTTTAGTAAATAGGCTACCAATTTACGAATTCGGTTCCTTCTTAGCAAAATTTAGGAAAAAAACTCAGAAATTAAACCTAGGCTATCGTTGGCTTAGCGTTAAGCTGATATTAAACTAGTAAATTTGAAATTGTTTTAGCAAATAGGCTACGAGTTTTTGAATTCGGTTCCTTGTTAACAAATTTCAGGAACTGAAATCGAAGTTAAACCTAGTCTATTATTGGTCTAGCGCTAAGCCGATATTAAACTGATAAATTCGAAAACGTTTTAGCAAATAGGCTACGAATTTTTGAGTTCGGTTCCTTATTGACAACATCAGGAGTATAATTCGAAAATTAAACCTAGACTACCGTTGGTTTAGCGCTAGACTGATATTAAACTGGTAACTTCGAAAAAGTTTTCGAAAATAGGCTACGAATTTCGAATTGGGTTCCTCATTAACAAATTTCAGGAACCGAATTGGAAAATTAAACCTAGTCTATCGTTGTTATAGCGCTAAACTGATTTTAAATTGGTAACTTTAAAAAAATTTTAGCAAATAGGCTACGAGTTTTCGAATTCGGCTCCTAATTAACAAACTTCAGGAACCGAATTCGAAAAATAAACCTGGGCTTTCGTTGGTTTAGCGCGCTAAACTGATATTAAACTGGTAACTTCGAAAAAGTTTTTGCAAATAGGCTACGAATGTTCGACTTTGGTTCCTTATTAACCAATTCCAGGAACCGAATTCGAAAATTAAACCTGGGCTTTTGTTGGTTTAGCGCTAAACTGCTACTAAATTGGAAACTTCGAAAATGTTTTAGCAAATAGGCTACGAATTGCCGAGTTCGGTTCTCATTAACAAATTTCAACGCTGAAAAAGCACTGAGTTAGCGTTATTTTGGCATTTAGCATTAGGCAACAAAAACAAAATATCGAAAATTTAGCGATGAAAGTTCAGCAGAAAAAAAATCCATCGGAGTGATGCGGTAGAAAAAAGAGAACTTAATGAAACGGATAATATGCAAGCTGCGATTACTCCAAAAAATCATTTCTACTAACTACAGTTTTTCTACCCTTGTTTTTTTTTTCAAATCAGATACACACTTTAAATAATTTTATGATTATTACTGAATTGAAATTATCATTTCAGTTACATATTAGGATTTTGAACTGATCAAGTAATCGAAAGTATCAATGCTCACTAGTCACTGTGGATTTCCGAAATCCTAGCATGCTAAAAACGGTGTAATAGCAAAGGAAAACCAATCTGTTTCTTGATCAAAATTTACATTAACGAGTCTAGTCTTCCGAAAACTTGACTTGAAAGTTTGAAAATCGCCCTTTGCACCCGTATTCCAGAGAGATGAAATAGGTGTATTTGAAAAGCTTGGACCTACATCTTTACTATGTGTTTTATTGAAAGCTATTTCAACACTACTAAGAATCAAATAAATAATATGCCTATGTCCACAAACTAACACATAAAACCCAGTTCAAGTTTAATCCAAGTATCTAATCAAAATTCATTGATGATTTATGCTGAAAGCTTCTGAAAAAATGGAGAATTTTTGAAAACAAGTTCGTTCTATAGGCGTATCTTGCTTTATGAAAAGAACTCGGCTCTATGATTAATAAAAAAGTTGCTTTATTAGTTTTCAAGTTTTTTAAGGAGCAGCCAGTATAAAAAAATGAAAATACATAAACTCAAAGATCTTAAGCAGTTTATAACGAAAAGTTTTAGAATCGATAACTGAGTCGGCTCAAATTGATATTTTGTGAAGAACTTTGAATACTATGATATTTCAGTTAATGAAAACATGACATATCATAATACATTGAAAGCAGTGACACGTTAAACACCATTGAACTCAGCATTTTTAAACCTGAGGCCCGTGGAACTATAATATTTAAAAGAAGACTGGTTCTTTTAATGCTTTGCAGTCGAGATCCCCGTCAAACCCTTGCTAGAAACAATGAAAACGTTTAAACTGTTCAAAACCGGCTTACTTCCAAGCAAAAACTGCTGAAACCGGTCAAACCTGCGTCATTTTTGAGACGAATTCATTGCTGGGCACCTACCAACATCCCTGGAAAAATCTGATCTACTAGCCTTCCGTAATACCAAAATGAAAGCCAACAACCAACCTAAAAATTTTATGGTCCAAAAAACGGCCGTGAAAGTTTGTTTTGTCTCATAAAAACTCAATCAAAAAACCAACAACCCTTTTCAAAAAACCACTCAGCCTTTCTAAAAAACTGCTCAAAACTTCTCAAAACGCACTCAAACCACACATCGTAAAGCAAAATTTTTGAAAACCTCACTCAAATCGCTCAAATTTGCTCAAATTTGAGCGGGAAAGCTCAAATCTTGTTAAGTAACTAAAACGTCAACCAATTTGAAAGGCAATTAAGCTTACCATTTATTGGATATTCATTAAGCACCGTCCCTATTCAAAAGGCTTAATGAGTAGCAAATAAGAATCGATTAACTTAGTTCAGACTCATATACAAGTCGTGTTGATTTTTTTCCATTTTTTTATACAAAAGTTTTTGAAAATATTCAGTTACAAATTTGCCTTTTACGCAGTCTCAAATTTGATTTTGTTTAAATCAATTCATTTTTTTTGTTAAAAAAGCAAACTCCGCAATCGATCAGCTAAAATATAAAGATCCTGAAAAACGTTATCGACTTCTAATATCGAGAAAGGAAATTATGTATCATATTTTCAGCAAAAACTCTATACCAAATGATCCAGTTTTTTATTAGAAATTCGAAAATCGAAACTCGATTATAAAAAAAAAACATTTCAGCATTTGTTCGGTTTACTTGACTTAGTAGTAATTCAAGGTACGTTGTAGATTTTCAGTCCTCCAAGCTATGTATGAACATTGGACATAGAGTGTACTTTGTGTCAGAATATGGAATGGAATTGAGTTGATTATAGCGTGTGCGTCATAAAAATGGTGAGAAAATTGGCACTTTTGTAATTGTTGCGAAAAATTTTGCAAAAAAATTAGGCGCGGATCGTCTAATTTACAAGTTTCAACAATGTGCTACGTGTAGCGTAAAAATTGAAAAAAAAACTCGTTTGGTAGTTGGTACCAGTTTGAAACATCCGTAGAAGCTTTGAAGAGAAAAAGAGGTTTTTCTTTATTTTTGTTCAAAAAACTGGAAAACAGAAAAAAACTTGGTCTAGTGTGAGCTAAAACTTTTTTTATTTGTTGCACTAGCTGATCTGGAGCACAATTTTTTTTAATTTTTGCAAAAAAAATCATGATTTTGAGAGAATAAAAATTAACAAACTAATAGTAAATCAGTATTTGCGTTATATGTAAATTTTCTGCTTTTTTAAGACATCATAGATAATTTTTCTAAGTAAAAATAATTCTTTTCAAATCTTTAACATCTCTTTTTGAGTAGAAGTAAATGAGTTTTTTATTGATCAAGTACTTCACTGTAATTTGTCATAACTCTTTCTCTCAATTCTTATTGAAACCGTCTATTTAATGTTTTGCTTCTTAAATTGTAGAATATTTTCACTTGTTGCCATAGTAGTGATAAGTTTGCTACATGAACTTAGCATCTAGTTCACCTACACACCCTTTCAAAATTTGCAGATTCCCCTTCGTGGTGCTTTTTATAGGTGTTGAAAGACTTTCGAGGCAGAAATTAATTTTTGCATTTGCCTTAACAGGGTCATAGCCGCGGTCATTGTCCCTCAGTTTTTCCCAAGTGCCTCTGTCTGTGTCCATTTTCAATGGTTCAAACTTATTCATGCAAAAGAAATTGTCAAAGAAACTATAGTAGAGCCCCAACCTTTTCAGTTTTGCATACTGTGGTATGCCGAATTGAATATCTTTGGGTTCTCCATGAAAACAAGTATCGACCAAGTTATAGAATTAGCAGCTCAATCTCATACAATTGTTGCTTTATAATTTTGAACGAGATTATTTGAGTTTGAATTCATTGATTGCTTCGTGAGTGTTTTCATCGATGAGATATTTGTTCATGCTTTGCATCCATTGCAACTACTGAAACGTTTCCTTGAAAACAAATAAGCTAATTGGTTACCTCTTGTACACTGCAAGCAAAGTTTTAAATAAAACTTGAATTGTGGAAATATAACTGATCCATTTTTGAGCTTGAAGCTAATCATCAGCACTTTTGAAGGATGCTTTACCAATTTATTCTTGCTGGCATAACTTTTCAGTTTGTCGCGGATATAATTCGAGTGTTTTTAAAAATTAGATGACTAGATATTAATTCATTCGGAAAAAAAATTGCACTAAAGGTAACGAAGTGGATGTTCGGTCTGATTTTTTCTGGAGCGAACTCCGTAGATAAGGGCAAGCAGGTTTTGATACGATTTTTTTCACACCATTCACCTACCCAAGTTTCTTTAATATTGTTTTAATTCTCTTTTTGTTATTCTCACACGATGTTAAATTTGAATATTGCGCATCCAAATTTAACATATCAATCCTTTTTCCTATGCTATGATAATATCATATCCTTTTCGCTTGGCTTCGAGGATTAGTCAAAAAAACTTTATTCTAGAGAGTTGCTGTTTCTAAGTTTACTGACAATTTTTTCAGGTGGTGTCTGTTCTTAGATATCCAGACTTGTTTGGGTCGACAAACCACTAGAAAAAAAAAGAACCACTAATTCTTTAGCTTTATAGGTTTTGAGAAAAGGTGTGGAGTTTTGCTCCCATTAACAATTTTACATAGAGCAATTGCACATCCCCAAACTTGAAGAAATTGAAGCTGCAGCTTCTTCCTTTAACTATGTTTTTTCTTTATCTTGAATCAAAAAGAAATAAGGTAGCACTTGATCAAATTTGAATTATATCAGCAACTTTTTTAACCAAGACTGGCAAAATAATAAGAGTTTCTCCAGAGTTTGATTCAAATCAATCAAGTGATTTTCTCAACTCGCAGAAATTTTGTTGACATTTTAGCTTCCTCCGAGCTTTCATAGCAATTATCTGGTATTAATATTTGTAAAACTTCATTTGATATCTTCAAATATTTGTGAACCTTCAAATATTCAATTGATCGACATTTTTTCATACGTTCTTCTACGGTTATTTCATTGTTTAAAAATTTGTTCTCTTTTCTAGCTTTTTTTCTCAGCCAACAATTGTAGCATATAAAAAAATCAACTAACAGGTTTTATGGATCCTTGTTAAACAAAAAAGGGTTTCATCAATCAGATTAGATAATTCAGTTAGACTGAAAATGAAACATGCTTTACTAACCATGCTGTAGTTTGTGTCTCATTTTTTCCCTAGAAGCAGAATTCTTCTCAAAACTGGAAACTGAAAGATTGTTGAGAGTTTGTCACCTTAAAAACCGGAACTTAAAAACTTCTATCATTAGAAAGAGGTTTTTGCGGCGCTCAAACATGCTCTTTGGGTAATAGGTCTCACTGGATTCTTGCAACTCAGGAGATGTCTGTTTAGTTGATTCAATTTTTGAAAAAATTGTCGCAACTAAGTCACAACAAGCACTTGTTGAAGCCACCACTATCATTCGTATGGATTATTTCATTAGTGAACCTCAACAAATTAACAACTTTGACAAGTAATTTAAAGTTTTGTAAAGCTAACTCCTCTACATGTTCTCCTTGTACACTGAAGACTTCACCGCGTACAAGTGATATCTCCTTTTGTACACTGAAAACAAGGTTTCATTCTTCGGATTTGCGACTCAACAGATGAGCGATTTCCCTTTAGATTAGAAAGAAGAAGGATCTGCTGAAAATACAATTACAGTCGAAAAAGATAATGGAGTTGTAGTAGCAACCGCTCTTTCGAAGTCCCAATAGAATCAATGCCAGCTTCATGCTCTTTTGACAAATTAGCTGCTCGACCGCTTTTTGATGTGAGAGTTGTTGGCTGTTGTCTTGTGCAGTGTAATTCCTTTTGTTTCCGACTTTTTTTAATTTTAAGTGAATGGGGCGAACCATTGTCGTTTTCCGTTTTTAAAAACAAAAGCTTTTGGAAAGTTTTCTGCTTTTGGCCAAAATTGTGAAATAGTTTTGCACTTTTGTTAAATTAATTTATGCACGAAAATTTAAAAATCAAAACATTATAGTTTTTTGCTAAGTGTTTTCACACATATGTTAAATAAATCAAAACATTTTTATCTTGCAAGAAATCAAGAAATTGTTGTTAGATTTTTCCGATTTTTGTGTTCTGCTTTTTTTGAGTTGGCATGTATGGTGAAACAAAAAAACAATACCTAATGTATTGAGACAGAGATTAGCTTTCGACTTCAATCATTTTTAACGGTTTAACGCAATAAATCAACTGTGTGTTATATAAACATTGACAAAACTTGCACTTATAATAGAAGAGTATTACACCATTTTTACACTAATCTGGCAAAACCTTTCAAATAATTTTTTAAAAAGCTAATTTACTTCATTTGTAAAAAAAAACTGGAAAAAAAAGATTTTTTTTGCTTTTTTAAACTAAACTTTTTCAAACTTATTGCTTTGTGAAAATTGGAAAAAAAGCAATCTGCTTGTCCGCTTATCAATTTATAGAAAAAATGCTTCAACAAAAACAATTTGAGTTTTTTGATATTATCTTTGAAAATCAAGTCTTCAAAAAAAAAACAGTGCCCAAAGGTGTATTCGTCGGAGCAAAATAGCGCCTGGGGGATGGGAACTCCCATGTTTTAAGATAAACTCTAGATAACCGGTCCTCACCCCAAGTACTAACACGGGGAGTACAACTCGCATATTTTAAGATTAGTTATAATTTTCAGAATTTCAGATGGTATAATGATATGTTTCAAAAAATTTGACTTTCAAAACATTTTAGAAGCCTGTTTTTCCGATTCCGCAATTTTCAAGGTTCTAAACGTTTTCGCGATCAAAAACAATGCAAAGTTTAGTCCAAATGTAGGGTTTAAAAGGAAAAGACGGAAAAAATTAACTACAGAAAAAATGTAATAATTTACAGCGTCATTTGAAAATTTACTAGAATATCTTTTAATATTTTAGAAATTTAGTATGCATTCCATCACGTTCAGTTTCTAGTTTAAAGTAAATTTGCTCAGTTATTTTGGATTGATAAATTGCAACTACATGGTTAATGGCTTTCAATCCTTTACTAGTTGAATTCAAAATCACTACCTCATCCAGAACTGGTCGATACTTTGCCATCGGGCCATCTCAAGTGTCTTCTAGTGCGGATTAGCTCCTCCCTGTACTACAAAAGTTAAACAGTTTCTACTGAAAATATTTTTATTGTAAAAACAATAAGTTTCACTACGAAGTCATAACCTTGCGGTGCATCTGAACTCCTCCTTGAATGATCGTGGTTCTTTATTGTCATGTTCCTTATGCTTAGAGCAGCAAGTAAAGGGAAAAATGTTGTTTTTCGAGTCTACTCTAAAATTGTCTCTGCATTCCTTGGTTTGCTTTTCAATCCGTTCTGCTGGCTTGCTGGGAAAGATACAATTGTATGAGTTTTCTTCTGCCAAGACCAAATAGAGGGAACCCGTATCAATTTCGAGTCTTTAAGTTGATTGAAGTCGAAAAAATTTATCAAAAATTTTTTTAAGACAGCTCCAACATTCTCAAGTTGGCATACTGCAGTATGAAGATTCGTTCTGTTTTTGATTCTTGCTGCTCTATACTAGATTTAACAAGCTCCACTTTTTGCAAGTTTTCAGCAATATTATTGAAACTCTCGAACAACTGGCTTTTGATAGACTTATGGGTTTTTGTTGATGCTAGGCAACCTGGCGGGGAGAATGCTCTTTCTGGCATGGTAGCCAAAACAACGCAATTGCTAGGAAAAAGTTCATATGGTTTTCAATTAGTGGACAGATTAACATTAACTTGGAGTCACCAAGATGTTTTGTCATTGTATGTTCTGATCTGTCCAATATTTGAAAGCCATAGGAATTTTTCCTAACAGGTTCATTTTTTTTCGGGTACCACGGCAGATATGAGATTCTCATCAAGAGCTCGCCTAACATCAACCACAGATTGAACATTTCTTCTATGGAGTATGGTTTTACTCGAACAAAAAATTTTCGAAGGTCATCTTTTTATTTTTTCTTGGTGCCTCGATTGATATCATCATCAGTCAGGCTGTCCCTAGTTTTTTGACAAGGGCAAAACGGAAATATTTTTTCTTTGCTTCAAAACAGACTTATAATGGTTGCAAAAACCATCAACACAGAAGCAATCAATTTTCTCTGTGCTCTTGTAGTGTAGGAGATTTGAGTTTTACATTCAGGTCTGGTTGCTTGAAAAAATGACAAGACCATATTTTCACATGTACGGACTCGATTTTGCCTTGCTCTAAGCTTTTGCGTTTCTTCATTGTAGCTTCATCTCGTATACAAGCCTGTAGGCATATCTTGACGCACGAATTGAAGACATACCTCATTGGCATCATATCCAACGATTATTTTACACAAAACAATTGATTCTCGAATAAACCTCTTGTTTGCTACTGCTTTTGTGAAAACAATTGAGGGAAGTCCGTTCATAACTTCCCGTGATTTTTTAAGCAAGTCCTCATCACTCGAGAAGAGGGGGTAAAACTTATAGATGGTTGACTTGTAGAGAGAATTATTTAACATATCTATCCTTTTGTCGTGATAATTTTGTAAAAACTTTTTTGCATAGTTTCATGTGCAGGAAGCACATTTTTATTATTATAGAAAATCACGATGTGTTGTCATCTTTTCCTGTTCTCAGATGGATTTCAAGTGGTTGTAGTTTTCCAGTCCCCTAGGGGGTTTGGTTTTAGGCAAGAGCCTTTTCATGGCTTGATCCTCAGTTATCCCAGTGTAAAAAAAACTCTGTTAATTTTTAAACTCTTCATCGAGTGGGTTGCTATTCTTCGATTTACTGCAAAAATTATCACACGACGTTAGTTGCTGTTCCTTGAGCTTGTAGGGAGTATCAAACCACTCGTTTGGAAAAATTTGCTTTGTCTCATTGGCTTTGTAAGCTTCGATTCATATTTAAAAAAAAATTTCGTGAGAAAGCTGGAAATCGTATGAGGCTGTTTTTGGATGGGTTTTTCAGTTTCAAGATCGCAACTTCGCTTTTTTTTCCTTCAACATTTTCAACTTTGCCACAAAGTCAAAAGTGAGGGATAGTTGATCTTTTTCACACAAAAAATTGGATTTTTCTAGTAAATTGGAAGAGACTGACACTGAAATGGGTTCAAGCTTCTCGATCCAAATTATTGTTTCTGTTGTTTTTAACAATTCACTCGAGCGCAAATTGTTTCACAAACAAGACAGAAACATTTTTGAATAGGGTTCGTTCATGGTAAACTCATTATTGAACCAATTCAATTTTTGAAAAAAACGTCTCTCTTAAAGTTGAAACATTTCTGGGGTAATTATTTAATCGATTTTTGCATCAAAGCATAAGGAAGCATAAGGAGAAGTTGTCGATAGTATTGACGTGCTTGTAGTATCGTGGAACATTTACTGTAATCTCGTATTTATCAATTTTCATAGATATTTCTCCCAGAAAGTCTCCTTTTTCAATGTCGATAATGTAGATAAAAAAAGTTTTTCTCTACTAAAAACTCAACTATCGATAAATTATCCATCGAAACTCCACAAAACTGTTTGGGATCACAACAGGCTTTTTTAGGAAAAATTATAAAAATCTTGGAGTTGCGTGTTTCAAATTTTGTTGTTCCATGCGAATAAAACTGCACGTGCTCGAAACAATCACTAGTAATCATTGTATGGCTGACGCTTTTCAAACAAACATGCTTTCAATCAAACAGTTTTCTTGATGATTTCTTAGAAGTGATTTGGGGAATACTGAATCTGGACATCTCATGGGTACTTTTTTTGAGCAGTGTCGGAAAAATTTTACAATAATGCTCAACTTGAACCGCCATTTTGTATTTTGTCTCTATTGTGCACAAACTTCTCTGAAATCTCGATTATTGACATTTTTCTGTATAAATATCAAGGCTGCTTTAGTGCAAAGCAAAATAGATTTATTGAAGAGTGTGTTCCTGTATGTTTTGTCAGATTCGTGGCATTTCATTTTCTCATTCCTGCTGAGTGAAGACATCTGAAAAGTTTAGTTTGTACCAGAAGATGTATCGGAATTTTAGTTTGTACCAGATTTCAGAATAAGTAGACCGGATCTATAAAAATGGAAGATACAAAAAGCCCAAGAAAAGTAGTATCGAAAGTTAATGCTTAATTTGAATTCTCAAACTAATTTAAAAAAAACTTCAATAAATTATACAAAGTATAGAGCTATTGCGTTCAACTTTTAAAAAAATAGTATAAAAATTAGTTTTGTTTGCCGTTGCTTATAGCAAATTGACCAATCAGAGTTGAGTGTTCTTTTGCTAACACAGTTTGTTTGAAATCAACGAGAAATTTAAGGGTCCAGAAGTTTCTACAAATGATTTTTTATATTTTTTAAATTATTTTTCTAAAAAACTCTCTCATAAGTATTTTTTTTTATTTTTCTCGAATTACTGTGAAAGAAAAAAATCCAATTGTTTTCTTTTGTTAACGTAATCCATCTTGCCATTTACTTTTTTCAAAATTTTCTGGACGTTTACATTGTTTAAAAAAGAGTAAGGGTCCGACTAAGTGAAGGTCCTTTCAACCAATTTTTGGGTATCACTGAGATTGCTGACCAAATTGTACTATCCCCATTGTTCATTTTATGGATATTAGACTCAACAGGTGAGCGAAATCCCTTTAACTTGGAAAAAAATGGATCTGATGAAAATAGTATTACAATCGAAGAAGATAATGGAATTGCAGTAGCAACAGCTATTCCAAAATCCCAAGGTAACCAATACCAACTGTATGCTTCATTGAGAACTAGCAAAACTTTGAGATATCAGCTGTTTTTTGATGTGTGAGTAGTTTGGCTGTAGTCTTGTGAAGTGTAATTCTTTTTGTTCCCGATTTTTTTTCCAATTTTAAGTGATCGGGACTAACCCATTGCCATTTTCCGTTTTAGTAAAA
The DNA here is from genome assembly GCF_963678635.1 of Symsagittifera roscoffensis. Taxonomy (NCBI): domain Eukaryota; kingdom Metazoa; phylum Xenacoelomorpha; order Acoela; family Convolutidae; genus Symsagittifera; species Symsagittifera roscoffensis. The sequence continues at coordinate 23,925,806 of NC_087070.1, forward strand.
AAATTTTCCTGAAATTTTTCTGTTTCTAGCAAAAAATTTAGAAACAATTTTGCTCATCCGTTAAAAGCAATTTGCACAAACATTTAAGAATCAGAAAAATGATTGATTTTTGCAAAGTGTTTCTTCGCATACATTAAATAATTCAAAACATTTTTTTTCTTGCAGGCAACATATAAATTTTTTCTTGATATTTTAATTTTTTGTGTTCTTTCTGCCTTTTAGGAAATGGCATGTATGATGATTAAAAGCATCAAGAACTAATGTTTTGAGATAAGTTTTCGAATTTAACAATTTTTAGCTGTTTTACGCAATATATCAACAGTGTGTTAATAAAAAATTTTGGCATTCTTTGCAGTTTTAAAAGAAGATTATAACTCCATTTTCTCACTTATCTTGCGAATTTTTTCAAAAAGTTTCTTGGTTCATGTTTAAAAATTATTTCGAAATTGGCATGTTGGAGAAAGCAAGGAGTTACTGAGTTTACTTCTGAAAATGTTTTTACTGCTTTTATCAAAAAAATTGAAAAAATTTTTCTTGTGCTAAATTAAACTAAAAAACCAATTTTTTTTACTACTTGAAGAAAAAATTTTCCGGCTGTCTGTTTGTCAAATTTTAGAAAAAAAAATGTTTAAAATTCATTAATTAGGCGCAAATTAAATTGATATTAAATAAGCCAAAAATAATCAAATTTTGTTAAAAAAAACAGATTGAGTTTTTTCAATTTATCTTTAAAAATCGTGACTTCAGAATTTTGAACCAATCTATGAAATCAAACAAAACAGTGCCAAAGTACTATATATCGGGCCACAATAGCGAAGAGGATATGGGAACTTCCATGTTTCAAGATAGGCTATAGATTAACCGGTCCGCACCCTATGAACTAACATGGGCAAAAGACTTCCCATGTTTTAAGTTTGGTTATAGGTTTCAGAATTGCAGATGGTAAGGTGAAATGTTTCTAAAAAATTTTGTTTTTCAGTAAGCTTAGGTGCCTGTTTTTCCGGTTCCTCGAGTTACTGTAAAAGAAAAAAAATCCAATTCTTTTTTTGTTAATGTAATCGATCATGCCTCTTACTTTTTTCATAATTCTCTGGACGTTTACATCGTTTATAATAGTGTAAATGTCCGACTAAGTGAAGGTACCTTTCAACCAATTTTTGCGTATCTTTGGGATTGCTGACCACTTTGTACTAGCCCCTTCGTTAATTCTACGGATATGTGACTCAAAATGTGAGCGAATTCACTTTAACTTAGAAAGAAGAAGGATCTGATGAAAATGGTATTACAATCGAAAAAGATAATGGAATTTAAGTGACAACAGCTCTTCCGAAGTCGCAAGGGAACCAATAAGAACTGTATGCTCCATTGAGAACTAGCAAGACTTTGAGATATCAACTGCTTTTTGATGAGTGAGTAGTTTGGCTGTTGTCTTGTGCAGTGTAATTCTTTTTGTTCCCGATTTTTTTTCCAATTTTAAGTAATCAGGACTAACCCATTGCCATTTTCCGTTTTAGTAAAAAAAATTTCCTGTAAATTTTCTGATTCTAGCAAAAAGTTTTAAAAACAATTTTGCTCATCCGTTAAAGGCAATTTGCACAAACATTTAAGAATCAGAAAAATGATTGATTTTTGCAAAGTGTTTCTGCACATACGTTAAATAATTCAAAACATTTTTTTTCTTGCAGGCAACATATAAATTTTTTCTTGATATTTTAATTTTTTGTGTTCTTTCTGCCTTTTAGGAAATGGCATGAATGATGATTAAAAGCATCAAGAACTAATGTTTTGAGATAAGCTTTCGAATTTAACAATTTTTAGCGGTTTTACGCAATATATCAACAGTGTGTTAATAAAAAATTTTGGCATTCTTTGCAGTTTTAAAAGAAGATTATAACTCCATTTTCTCACTTATCTTGCGAATTTTTTCAAAAAGTTTCTTGGTTCATGTTTAGAAATTATTTCGAATTTTGCAAGTTGGAGAAAGCAAGGAGTTACTGAGTTTACTTCTGAAAATGTTTTTACTGCTTTTAGCAAAAAAATTGAAAAAATTTTTCTTGTGCTAAATTAAACTCAAAAACCAATTTTTTTACTACTTGAAAAAAATTTTTCCGATTGTCTGTTTGTCAAATTTTAGAAAAAAATGTTTAAAAGTCATTAATTAGGCGCAAATTAAATTGATATTAAATAAGCCAAAAATAATCAAATTTTGTAAAAAAAAAACAGATTGAGTTTTTTCAATTTATCTTTAAAAATCGTGACTTCAGAATTTTGAACAACTCTGTGAAATCAAACAAAACAGTGCCAAAAGTATTATATATCGGGCTACAATAGCAAAGAGGATATGGGAACTTCCATGTTTCAAGATAGGCTATAGATTAACCGGTCCGCACCCTATGAACTAACATGGGCAAAAGACTTCCCATGTTTTAAGTTTGGTTATAGGTTTCAGAATTGCAGATGGTAAGGTGAAATGTTTCTAAAAAATTTTGTTTTTCAGTAAGCTTAGGTGCCTGTTTTTCCGGTTCCTCGAGTTACTGTAAAAGAAAAAAAATCCAATTCTTTTTTTGTTAATGTAATCGATCATGCCTCTTACTTTTTTCATAATTCTCTGGACGTTTACATCGTTTATAATAGTGTAAATGTCCGACTAAGTGAAGGTACCTTTCAACCAATTTTTGCGTATCTTTGGGATTGCTGACCACTTTGTACTAGCCCCTTCGTTAATTCTACGGATATGTGACTCAAAATGTGAGCGAATTCACTTTAACTTAGAAAGAAGAAGGATCTGATGAAAATGGTATTACAATCGAAAAAGATAATGGAATTTAAGTGACAACAGCTCTTCCGAAGTCGCAAGGGAACCAATAAGAACTGTATGCTCCATTGAGAACTAGCAAGACTTTGAGATATCAACAGCTTTTTGATGAGTGAGTAGTTTGGCTGTTGTCTTGTGCAGTGTAATTCTTTTTGTTCCCGATTTTTTTTCCAATTTTAAGTAATCAGGACTAACCCATTGCCATTTTCCGTTTTAGTAAAAAAAATTTCCTGTAAATTTTCTGATTCTAGCAAAAAGTTTAAAAACAATTTTGCTCATCCGTTAAAGGCAATTTGCACAAACATTTAAGAATCAGAAAAATGATTTATTTTTGCAAAGTGTTTCTGCACATACGTTAAATAATTCAAAACATTTTTTTTCTTGCAGGCAACATATAAATTTTTTCTTGATATTTTAATTTTTTGTGTTCTTTCTGCCTTTTAGGAAATGGCATGAATGATGATTAAAAGCATCAAGAACTAATGTTTTGAGATAAGCTTTCGAATTTAACAATTTTTAGCGGTTTTACGCAATATATCAACAGTGTGTTAATAAAAAATTTTGGCATTCTTTGCAGTTTTAAAAGAAGATTATAACTCCATTTTCTCACTTATCTTGCGAATTTTTTCAAAAAGTTTCTTGGTTCATGTTTAGAAATTATTTCGAATTTTGCAAGTTGGAGAAAGCAAGGAGTTACTGAGTTTACTTCTGAAAATGTTTTTACTGCTTTTAGCAAAAAAATTGAAAAAATTTTTCTTGTGCTAAATTAAACTCAAAAACCAATTTTTTTACTACTTGAAAAAAAATTTTCCGGCTGTCTGTTTGTCAAATTTTAGAAAAAAAATGTTTAAAAGTCATTAATTAGGCGCAAATTAAATTGATATTAAATAAGCCAAAAATAATCAAATTTTGTAAAAAAAAACAGATTGAGTTTTTTCAATTTATCTTTAAAAATCGTGACTTCAGAATTTTGAACAACTCTGTGAAATCAAACAAAACAGTGCCAAAAGTATTATATATCGGGCTACAATAGCAAAGAGGATATGGGAACTTCCATGTTTCAAGATAGGCTATAGATTAACCGGTCCGCACCCTATGAACTAACATGGGCAAAAGACTTCCCATGTTTTAAGTTTGGTTATAGGTTTCAGAATTGCAGATGGTAAGGTGAAATGTTTCTAAAAAATTTTGTTTTTCAGTAAGCTTAGGTGCCTGTTTTTCCGGTTCCTCGAGTTACTGTAAAAGAAAAAAAATCCAATTCTTTTTTTGTTAATGTAACCGATCATGCCTCTTACTTTTTTCATAATTCTCTGGACGTTTACATCGTTTATAATAGTGTAAATGTCCGACTAAGTGAAGGTACCTTTCAACCAATTTTTGCGTATCTTTGGGATTGCTGACCACTTTGTACTAGCCCCTTCGTTAATTCTACGGATATGTGACTCAAAATGTGAGCGAATTCACTTTAACTTAGAAAGAAGAAGGATCTGATGAAAATGGTATTACAATCGAAAAAGATAATGGAATTTAAGTGACAACAGCTCTTCCGAAGTCGCAAGGGAACCAATAAGAACTGTATGCTCCATTGAGAACTAGCAAGACTTTGAGATATCAACTGCTTTTTGATGAGTGAGTAGTTTGGCTGTTGTCTTGTGCAGTGTAATTCTTTTTGTTCCCGATTTTTTTTCCAATTTTAAGTAATCAGGACTAACCCATTGCCATTTTCCGTTTTAGTAAAAAAAATTTCCTGTAAATTTTCTGATTCTAGCAAAAAGTTTAAAAACAATTTTGCTCATCCGTTAAAGGCAATTTGCACAAACATTTAAGAATCAGAAAAATGATTGATTTTTGCAAAGTGTTTCTGCACATACGTTAAATAATTCAAAACATTTTTTTTCTTGCAGGCAACATATAAATTTTTTCTTGATATTTTAATTTTTTGTGTTCTTTCTGCCTTTTAGGAAATGGCATGAATGATGATTAAAAGCATCAAGAACTAATGTTTTGAGATAAGCTTTCGAATTTAACAATTTTTAGCGGTTTTACGCAATATATCAACAGTGTGTTAATAAAAAATTTTGGCATTCTTTGCAGTTTTAAAAGAAGATTATAACTCCATTTTCTCACTTATCTTGCGAATTTTTTCAAAAAGTTTCTTGGTTCATGTTTAGAAATTATTTCGAATTTTGCAAGTTGGAGAAAGCAAGGAGTTACTGAGTTTACTTCTGAAAATGTTTTTACTGCTTTTAGCAAAAAAATTGAAAAAATTTTTCTTGTGCTAAATTAAACTCAAAAACCAATTTTTTTACTGCTTGAAAAAAAATTTTCCGGCTGTCTGTTTGTCAAATTTTAGAAAAAAAATGCTTAAAAGTCATTAATTAGGCGCAAATTAAATTGATATTAAATAAGCCAAAAATAATCAAATTTTGTAAAAAAAAACAGATTGAGTTTTTTCAATTTATCTTTAAAAATCGTGACTTCAGAATTTTGAACAACTCTGTGAAATCAAACAAAACAGTGCCAAAAGTATTATATATCGGGCTACAATAGCAAAGAGGATATGGGAACTTCCATGTTTCAAGATAGGCTATAGATTAACCGGTCCGCACCCTATGAACTAACATGGGCAAAAGACTTCCCATGTTTTAAGTTTGGTTATAGGTTTCAGAATTGCAGATGGTAAGGTGAAATGTTTCTAAAAAATTTTGTTTTTCAGTAAGCTTAGGTGCCTGTTTTTCCGGTTCCTCGAGTTACTGTAAAAGAAAAAAAATCCAATTCTTTTTTTGTTAATGTAATCGATCAAGCCTCTTACTTTTTTCATAATTCTCTGGACGTTTACATCGTTTATAATAGTGTAAATGTCCGACTAAGTGAAGGTACCTTTCAACCAATTTTTGCGTATCTTTGGGATTGCTGACCACTTTGTACTAGCCCCTTCGTTAATTCTACGGATATGTGACTCAAAATGTGAGCGAATTCACTTTAACTTAGAAAGAAGAAGGATCTGATGAAAATGGTATTACAATCGAAAAAGATAATGGAATTTAAGTGACAACAGCTCTTCCGAAGTCGCAAGGGAACCAATAAGAACTGTATGCTCCATTGAGAACTAGCAAGACTTTGAGATATCAACTGCTTTTTGATGAGTGAGTAGTTTGGCTGTTGTCTTGTGCAGTGTAATTCTTTTTGTTCCCGATTTTTTTTCCAATTTTAAGTAATCAGGACTAACCCATTGCCATTTTCCGTTTTAGTAAAAAAAATTTCCTGTAAATTTTCTGATTCTAGCAAAAAGTTTAAAAACAATTTTGCTCATCCGTTAAAGGCAATTTGCACAAACATTTAAGAATCAGAAAAATGATTGATTTTTGCAAAGTGTTTCTGCACATACGTTAAATAATTCAAAACATTTTTTTTCTTGCAGGCAACATATAAATTTTTTCTTGATATTTTAATTTTTTGTGTTCTTTCTGCCTTTTAGGAAATGGCATGAATGATGATTAAAAGCATCAAGAACTAATGTTTTGAGATAAGCTTTCGAATTTAACAATTTTTAGCGGTTTTACGCAATATATCAACAGTGTGTTAATAAAAAATTTTGGCATTCTTTGCAGTTTTAAAAGAAGATTATAACTCCATTTTCTCACTTATCTTGCGAATTTTTTCAAAAAGTTTCTTGGTTCATGTTTAGAAATTATTTCGAATTTTGCAAGTTGGAGAAAGCAAGGAGTTACTGAGTTTACTTCTGAAAATGTTTTTACTGCTTTTAGCAAAAAAATTGAAAAAATTTTTCTTGTGCTAAATTAAACTCAAAAACCAATTTTTTTACTACTTGAAAAAAAATTTTCCGGCTGTCTGTTTGTCAAATTTTAGAAAAAAAATGTTTAAAAGTCATTAATTAGGCGCAAATTAAATTGATATTAAATAAGCCAAAAATAATCAAATTTTGTAAAAAAAAACAGATTGAGTTTTTTCAATTTATCTTTAAAAATCGTGACTTCAGAATTTTGAACAACTCTGTGAAATCAAACAAAACAGTGCCAAAAGTATTATATATCGGGCTACAATAGCAAAGAGGATATGGGAACTTCCATGTTTTAAGATAGGCTATAGATTAACCGGTCCGCACCCTATGAACTAACATGGGCCATAGACTTTCCATGTTTTAAGTTTGGTTATAGGTTTCAGAATTGCAGATGGTAAGGTGAAACGTTTCGAAAAAATTTTGTTTTTCAGTAATCTTAGGTGCCTGTTTTTCCGATTCCTCGAGTTATTGTAAAAGAAAAAAAACTCTTTTTTTTGTTAATATAATCGATCTTGCCTCTTACTTTTTTCATAATTCTCTGGACGTTTACATCGTTTATAATAGAATAAATGTCCGACTAAGTGAAGATACCTTTCAACCAATTTTTGCGTATCTTTGAAATTGCTGACCACTTTGTACTAGCCCCTTTGTTATTTCTACGGATATGTGAAACAAAATATGAGCGAATTCACTTTAACTTAGAAAGAAGAAAGATCTGATGAAAATAGTATTACAATCGAAAAAGATAATGGAATTTAAGTGACAACAGCTCTTCCGAAGTCCCAAGGGAACCAATAAGAAATGTATGCTCCATTGAGAACTAGCAAGACTTTGAGATATCAACTGCTTTTTGATGAGTGAGTAGTTTGGCTGTTGTCTTGTGCAGTGCAATTCTTTTTTTTCCCGATTTTTTTTCCATTTTTAAGTGATTAGGAATAACCCATTGCCATTTTCCGTTTTAGTAAAAAAAATTCTGAAATTTTTCTGCTTCTGGCAAAACTTTTAAAACAGTTTTGCTCACCCCTTAAAAAGAATTTTTGCACAAAATTTTAAAAATCACAACATTGATTGTTTTTTGCAAAGTATTTCTGCACATATGTTAAATAATACAAAACATTTTTTTTCTTGCAGGAAACACATAAAGTATTGCTTGATTTTTAAAAATTTTTGTGTTCTGCTTTTTATGAGTTGGCATGTATGGTTATTAAAAACATCAAAATTATTGTTTTGAGACAGAGATTAGCTTTCGAATTTAACAATTTTTGACGATTTTACGCAATATATCAACAGTGTGTTAATAATAAATTTTGGCATTCTTTGCAGTTTTAAAAGAAGTTTATAACTCCATTTTCTCACTTATCTTGCGAATTTTTTCAAAAAGTTTCTTGGTTCATGTTTAGAAATTATTTCGAATTTTGCAAGTTGGAGAAAGCAAGGAGTTACTGAGTTCACTTCTGAAAATGTTTTTTCTGCTTTTATCAAAAAAATTGAAAAATTTTTTTTGTGCTAAATTAAACTAAAAAACCAATTTTTTTTTATTACTTGATGAAAAAATTTTCCGGCTGTCTGTTTGTCAAATTTTAGAAAAAAAATGTTCAAAATTTTTTTATTAGGCGCAAATTAAATTGATATTAAATAAGCCAAAAATAACCAAACTTTGTAAAAAAAACAGATTGAGTTTTTTCAATTTATCTTTAAAAATCGTGAGTTCAGAATTCTGAAGCACTCTCTTTTTTAGTACTTGAAGAAAAGTTTTTCTGGCTGTCTGTTTGTCAAATTCTTCTGCTTTTTCTCCTCTTGTGCTTTTTAAAAATCTTTTCTTGTGCTTTTTAAAAAATTTTTCTTGTGCTTTTTTAAAATAAAATTTCAGAAATTTATTCTTTTTTTAATACTCCAAGAAAAGTTTTTCTGGCTGTCTGCTTGTCAAATTTTAAAAAAAATGTTTCAAATTTAGCAAGTAGGCGCAAACAAAACAGCTATCAAAAAAGCCAATAATAACCAAACGCTTTAAAACAGTTTGAGTCTTTTCATTTTATCTTTAAAAATCGTGTCTTCAGAGTTTTGAACCACTCTATAAAAACAAACAAAACAGTTCCCAAAGTGTTTTATATCGGCTCAAAATAGCAGAGAGGATATGGGAAATTCCATGTTCTAAGATAGGCTATGGTTAACTGGTCCGCACCCTATGTATTATCATGGGGAATAGACTTCCCATTTTCTAAGATTAGTTATAGGTTTCAGATATTCAGATGGTAAGGTGAAATAATTCGAAAAAATTTTTTTTTCAGAAAGTTTTTGGCGCCTGTTTTTCCAATTCAGCAGTTTGTTAGGTTCTCATCAACTTCTTGATTAAAAAGTTTTTAAAATTAACCCAATGGTAATTTTCAAAAAAAAGGTGTTGAAATTTTTTTTTTCACAAAGAAAATGTAATAAATTACAGCATCGTTCATAATTTTAATAAATTAACTCTTAAAATTTTAAAATTTTAGTATCTATTCCATCACATTTAGTTTCCCGATCAGGGAAAACTTATTTTATTCCCTGATTTTCTTATTTTATTTGATTTTCCATGAAAACGAGAAAATTTGATTTTCCATCAAATTTTCTTATTTTATTCATAAATTGCAACTGAATAGTTAATTGTTTCAACGCTTCTATTAATTGACTTTAAAATCACTGCCTCAACCAGAACTTGACGATACTTTGCCATCAAGTCATTTCTAGTGTCTTCTAATGCGGATTAGATCCTTCCAGTACTACTAAAGCTAAACTTTACTACTTAACATGTTTTTGTTGTAACAGCAAATAGCTTTTCTACATAGGCACACTTTTAAGGTGCATCTGAACTCCTGCTAGAATAGTCTTGGTCCTTTCTTGTCATCTTCCTTATGCTTAGAACAGCAAGTAAGGGAAGTAAGGGGGAAAAGGTTGTTTTTCGAATCTGCTCTAAAATTGTCTCGAAAATCTTTGTTTTGCTCAATCCGTTCTGCTCGCTTGCTGGGTTTCGTTATTTTGGCTAGTATGCCAAAAATATCATTCTCCTCGCCAGTTAGCCTAGCATCAATAAAAAAACCATAAAGCTATCACAAAACAGTCGTTCGTGAGACTCAAAACTTTAGCTGAAGACTCGCATGAGGTGGAGTTTGTTAAATCTAGTATAGAGCAACGCGAATCAATTTGAGTAGGGTTCTCCATACTGCAGTATGCCAAGTTGAGAATTTTCGTGCTCTAATATAATTGTTTTTAGAAATTTTGTTGATACAATCATATGAATCTTTTTCTGCCAAAGCCAAATAGAGGGAACCTGTATCCATTTCGTGTCCTTTAAATTTGTTGACGTCGCAAAAAATTATCACTCAAAACAGCTCCACAAAACAGCTCCATTATTCTCAAGTTGGCATACTGCAGTATGAAGACTCGTTCTGTTTTTGATTCACGGTGCTCTATACTAGATTTTTGCAAGTCTTTAGGTATATTATTGAAATTCTCGAACAACTGGCTTTTGATAGACTTATGGGTTTTTGTTGATGCTAGGCAACCTGGCGAAGAGAATGCTCTTTCTAGCATGATAGCCAAAACAACGAATATGCTAGGAAAGAGTTCATATGGTTTTCAATTAATGGACAGATTAAAACTAACTGGGCGTCACCAAGATGATTTGTCATTGTATGTTCTGATCTGTCCAATATTTGAAAGCCACAGGAATTTTTCCTTACAGGTTCATTTTTTTTCGGTTACCACGGCAGATATGGGTTTCTCATCAACAGCTCGCCTAGCATCAACAACAGATTGAACATTTCTTTTATGGAGTATGGTTTTACTCGAACAAAAATTTTCGAAGGTCATCTTTATATTTTTTCTTGGTGCCTTGATTGATATCATCATCAGTTAGGCTGTCCCTAGCTTTTTGACAAACGCAAAACGGAAATAGTAATTCCTTGCTTCAAAACAGACTTATAATGGTTGCAAAAACCATCAACACAGAAGCAATCAATTTTCTCTGTGCTCTTGTAGTGTAGTAGATTTGAGTTTTACATTCAGGTCTGGTTGCTTGAAAAAATGACAAGACCATATTTTCACATGTACGGACTCGATTTTGACTTGCCCTAAATTTTTGCGTTTCTTCCTTGTAGCTCCATCTCGTATACAATCATGTGGGCAGATTTTGACGCATGAATTGAAGACATAGCTCATTGGCATCCCCTGGTCAATGACAAAACAATTGATTCTCGAATAAACCTCTTGTTTGCTACTGCTTTTGTGAAAACAATTGAGGGAACTCCGTTCATAACTTCGCGTGATTTTTTAAGTAAGTCCTCATCACTCGAGAAGAAGGGGTAAGACTTATAGAGGGTTGATTTGTGTAGAAAACATTCGCTGATAATGGCGGTGTGCAGCTGAGTTTTAACAAATCTATCTTTTTGTCGTGATAATTTTGTAAAAGTTTATTTTTTGCATCGTTTAATGGGTAGGAACCACATCTTTGTTTTTATAGCACTTTGGAAAATCATGATGTGTTGCCATATTTTCCTGTTCCCAGATGGATTTCAAGTGGTTGTAGTTTTTCAGTCCCCTAGGGGATTTGGTTTTAAACGAGAGCTTTTTCATGGCTTGCTCCTCAGTACTATCATAGAGTAAAAAAGTTTGTATTAATTGTTAAACTCTTTATCGTCAAGATTGATTTTCTACGGTTTACTGCAAAAATCATCATACGACGTTAATTGTTGCTCATCGAGCTTGTTGAGAGTATCAAACCAGTCGTTTGGAAAGTTTCAATTTGTCTCATTGGCCTTGTAAGCTTTAATAAACTCTAAAGTTGTAGCTCAACCTATAAACTTCATAATGCCCAGAATCTTAATGTCTCCAAACTTGAAGGAAACAGAGTCATTTAGTTTCTTGATAGCTGAAGTTTCAGTTTCCTTTTCGTTGTTTAGTCAGGGACTATGATATAAATTTTTGAGGTTTATATCTTGGAATTATTCCCGTGTCTCTCTAGATGTTGCATTAAATCAATCAATTTAGTTTTCTGAATCCTGATAAAGTCTTTTTCTTCCTCGTCCTCAATACATATGTCCTCATATTCTCTTGCTTCACTTCATATTGAAAACCTTTAGTTAGTTGAGATTGCTGAAAATCGTATTTAGCTGCTTTTGATGTTATTTTCATTATAAAATTTTTTGGATCGTATCCGTTTTTTTTCCTTCAACAATCCCAAGTAATGGACAGTTGATCTTTGTCAGACAAAACTTTGGGTTTTTCGAGTGAATTGGTTAAAAGTGACACCAAATTGGGTTCAATCTTCCTGATCAAAATGTGTGTTTCTATTGTTTTTTTCTTCCTTCACACGGAGCGCATATTGATTTAAATACAAAAACAGAGACACATGTTTGAACAATGTTTGTTCCCTGGTAGACTCAATTTTGAACTCATCCGTTTTTTCAAAAAACGTTTCTTTCAAAGTTGAAACATTTCTAGGGTAAAGGTTTTTGAATCGACCTTCGCAACAAAGGAATTGACGGTTGAAGTGGTCTGCTTTGTGGAAAAATGTTTCGCAAGATGGGAGCATATGTAGAAGACGTAACATTATTGACGTAAGTAATGTGGTTGTCGTATCGTAGAAGTTTTACTGTACTCTCGAAATTACCATTATTTTTCATAGATTATTCTCCGACGAATTCTCCGTCTCCAAGGTCGATATCGTAGATTAAAATGTTTTTGCAACCTACATATTCAACTATCGATAAACTATCTATCGAAACTCCAAAAAAATTGTCTCGAATCACATCCTGCTTTTGTGAGAACATTTTTTTGTTTCATGCAAATGAACTGCAAGTACCCAAAACAACACAAGTAATCCTTGCATGGGTGATGCTTTTAATCTAAAACCAAACAATTTACTTGATAATTTTTTCGGAAGTGATTCGCGAATCACTGAATCTGGACATCCCAAGGGTTTGTTTTTTAGCAGTGTTGTTAAATTGTTTGGTTAAAGATCAACTTGAACCTCCATTTTGACTTTTGTCTCTTGTGTGCACAAACTTCAATGATATATTGCTTATTGAACTTTTTATGTGTTATTGTCAAGGCTATTTTAGTGCAAAGCAAAATAGATTTCTCCAACTGTGTACTCCTGTACGTTTCGTCAACTCCTGACATTTCCTGCTGAGTGAACCCATCTGAAAAACTGGGACAGTTAGTTTGCACCAGAGTTCAAAGAAGCCTATGTCCGAGGCAATAAAGGGGGTTTGTCTGCTGACCCCATGTATTAACATAAGCCACAGAGTATCCGGTCAGCACCCTAAGTATTAAGATAGAGAATAGGTTTCCTAATGTTATAAGATAGGGAATGGTGATGTTTCAATGTGATGGTAAGTTTCAGAAAAATATCTCGGCGCCCGGTTTTTTTGGAGCTCGAATTTACCAATACCTGCGTTTCTTAGAAACTTCGGTATGGTAAGTTTCTTTAAGTTTCAAATCCAAACACAATTTTCTCTTGAAAAATCAAAAAAAAAAATTTTTTGGATGATAAATTTTGTATGGTAGGTTTAGTTCAGAGCAAAACTATTTTTAAGAAACTTCTAAATTCATCAATTTTTTTGAACTTTTTTAAACATAACTATCATATACAATCGACACCAAAATTAAATAAAGGAGATTTCATGTGTAGTTTATACCGTTTTTCGATACGCAATTCAAATTTTGATTTCTCGATCAATTTTTTTTTGATTTGTTCTATTTCTAACCAGTAGAAAAAAATTACCAAAACATATATGCTTTATTGTTAGGTCGTTTAAATTTGTATAATTGGTTGAAAAGTATTCTGAAAAATCTAGATTTTGCACTTGTATCAAATTCAAAACAGTAATCAGAATGATGTTCCTTGACTTCCTTTTTTTGTTTTTTAAGATCTTCCATTGCTTTGATCGACCACTCAATCTGAGTTAACTCTTCGATATAAAAAAATTGTTGATTAATTTGGCAGTACGCTTCTTTTCTTAAATCTCCTCTCCAATTTTAAAACAAAACAATTGAATTTTCTGTGTTTCTTCGGTATGGTGTGTTTCAGATGGTAGATTTCAATAAACTTCAGATGGTAGATTTCAATAAACTTAAAGTTTTTGGATCATAAGTTTTCTATGGTAGGTTTCAAAAAATTTCAAACTTTTTTCTAAGTTTTACTTGCAAACATGTTTTTATCTAGAAAAGTCAGAAAAAAATTTTGTTTTGGATGGTAAACTTCAGACGGTAAGATTCGGCAAAACTAAGTCTCGATTTAGAGTAAAGAATAATAAACTAAAACATCGCAGATTAGTTTTTTCTCTAAAGAATCTATTAATTACTTGTTTCAACTTTTATAACATTCCCTCAGGTAATCTGGGGAAAATTGAACAGAGGGGATTGTATTTGACTTGTTGATAATTCCGCTCCACAGGATATCAGGGGACTCTTGACAGCTCTTCACGCTTGATAACTTTCATATCACTCTTAAACGTTCATTCTCCATTATGCATGTTAGTTCTCTTCTCATGGAAATATTGAGGCGCGAGTTGCTTTCTTGATACAAAAAAAATTTAAGTTTCCATAAAAAACTGAAATACATCCAATCAAAACTGCATGACTTTTTCATTGGAACGAAGATATAAATAAGCAATTTTTTTTTCAAGTTTCGACCAATCAAATGTTTTTTATCCAGTTCTCGTTTTTACCTCAGCATGTTTAATTATTTTACAATATTTCTCGCTACGATAAATGTCAGTTCTCCTTCATCTTTTTGTCATCATTTTTTTAAAAGTTCTTTAAGATTTCTGAGTTTTGCCAGAAATTATCACCCAAATTTGTAAATTGCTCTGCCTCGGTGAAAGTTTACACTGAGAAAGATATATTATAACAATCTTTCAGTGTCTGATAATTTTGTATGATAAATTTTTTTCTTTCATTGAAAATTTTTTTAAAAGATTATAAAATTTTTCAGAAGTTGATTACAATTTTTGTAAACTTATCCATTCTGTAATTACTTTTTTATATTGGGGACTACAACATCCGGATTCTATCATATTTCTCTGTCTATTTCGCTAAAAAGTTAGTTGATAAGATGCATTTTGTAAAAAAGCCTAAAGGTTAACCTAAATAAGTACAAAGATTGATTAAAAATGGGAATTATTAGATATTGGATTAATGTCAACAAAAGGTTTAAATAACTGATGATTATCTCTCTGATGCTTTTACAACAAGATTTTTTTGTTTTTTCTGTATAAATGATCTATGCTTCTTGCTCTATGGTTGTTCTTGCTTTCTACATAATACATGTTTTCGCTATTAAACTCACTTTGTAAGAAATTTTAAATAAAACTTGGGAATTTAGAAGGAAAATAGTATCGATTGAACGAACACTTTGTTGGAAGAGATAAAATTAGATCGAATAACATCCAATTTCTGCAATGTATTTTGTACATTTTTTCCTTCAGATTACCTTTTTGAGTTGCTACAGAAAATTATTCACGCAAAAATATAACTTTATAGATCATTAACTATCACTGTTTTTTCGAAAAAATTAGTAAATTGCTTTCTGTCTTGATTTTGAATCTTGAAAGACTCGGTAAATAAAACGTTTGATGACCTATGTAAAGTTGAGAATTTCAAGGTGCGTTTTTTTGTATAGTTTTTTTTTGCCCAACAATTAATTGAATGAAATGAAGCTAACCAAAACAAAATCTTTATTCTTCGTCTAATTTAATCTTTTCATGTTAAATTTTATATGATCAAAATCTGATTCTGATGAAATATCAGTTTTATAAGAAATTTTCAGCAAGCTGCATAACATTTTCTCCAAAAACGTTTCCAAATCAAAACTGTTTTTTTTTAATCCAAAATTATGAAATGTAGATCTTGAAAGCAAGTTTTTGATTTATGCTTCATGTATCATTGTCCAAAAACGGAGTTGGGTTTACTTCACAAGAATTATCCTCAAAACATCTGATTTTTCAAGTAAATTTACCTAAATCACAAGTTTTCTAATAAAATACACATAAATATAAATCTTTGAGCTTTTATTTAATAATAAAACAAATTTTAATAAAACTATCTCAAAACCACTAATGAATTAAAAGGACTTTCTATCTCAATTTAGTACTTTCTAAGTCTCTGCTTAATATACTATCTTTCAGTTTCATCCAATATGACCAACACTTTACTTGAAAATTGAAATTTAGATGGGAAAATGAATCATTTCAACAAAAGTTCAATAACCCGAAGTAAAATTAATACCAGAAAACCTGTGCTAAAAATCTTCCAAGAATTTTTTCAACATGATAACTGTATGTTGCTGTTTCAAATCTGGTTTTTGCATTGAAGCAAAGTTTTGTTTGAGAATGATGTATGTTATTATCTTGAAATTTTCGAAGTTTAGCGAAAAACTACATTTTTTCAGCTTTTCTACGTCATTTATCAAAATCTTTAAGGAACCAGAAGAAGACCATATTTCTTAGAAATTAACCACTATCTAATAGTCATGTACTACTCTACTACTCTATGAACACTAAACTTTTTTTTAATTAGAAAATTTTAATCTTACCTTCTCTTGGAGTGCGTTTGGAGACTGCTGAGCACATTAATTAAGATTATGTTGACGTGTAGAATGCTTTTACATGATATGATTAGTGAGTTCCTGGCTGCTATTTCTTAGAAAAGTTACAGTTCTAACACTTCAGAACACCACAGGTTCTATGATATCTTGACGCATTTCTACGTGTGTAGTCTCTACCACAATCAAGACATGCAACTCTTTTGTTTCTAATCGGTGACGATATCTCGATAAGTAATGAAAGACCTTGAGAATAAATGGGAGTTTTAGAAGGTCCGAAATTTTTAGAAAAAAAATAAATAAGTAGCCTCAAAAAAGAATAGAAGTAAATAAAAGCAGCTATGTAAATTTCTTCACCAACTGTTTTTCAGAAAACCAGAATCAATATCATCCTATCTAATCGAGCTTAAAAGGAAATCCTCCGATCTAACCTTTGAATTTTCAAAACTTTCGATATCAACCAATCAGAGTCGAGCATTCCATCACAGGTAATATTTTTGGTTTTAACCAATCAGAATGAATTATTCACCAAATTTAAAATGTTTTTAGATCAGAGCAAAACTATTTTTAGGAAACTTCTAAATTCATCATTTTTATTGAACTTTTTCAACATAATTATTTTATACATTTGACACCAAATTGAGATGAATGAGATTTCATGTGTAGTTTATAGCAATTTTTGATCCTTAATTCAAACTTTGAATTTTCGATCAAATTTTTTTTGATTTCCTCTATTTCTAATCAGTAAAAAAATACCAAAATATATTTGTTTTATATTTTAAGTCGTTTAAACTTGTATAATTGCTTAAAAATTTTTCTGACAAATCTCGATTTTGCATTTGTATCGAATTCAAAACAGTAATCAGAATGATGTTCCTTGTCTTCCTATTTTTGTTTTTGAACTCTTCAGTTGCTTTGATCGACCACTCAATCTGAGTTAACTCTTCGAAACAAAAAAACTGTTTTGACTAATTTGGCTGTAGGCTTCTTTTCTGAAATCTCCTCTCCCTTTTTCAAACAAAAAAATTGAATATTCTGTGTTTCTTTGGTATGGTAAGTTTCAGATGGTAGCTTTTAAAAAACTACTTCAAGTTTTTCTATAAGTTTCATTTGCAAACACAGTTTTCTCTTGAGAAATCAAAAAAAAAAGAAATTTTTTGATTGACAAGTTTTGTATGGCAGGTTTCAAAAAAAATTTCAAACTCTTAATAAGTTTTATTTGCAAACATGTTTTTGTCTAGAAAAAACGTTAAAAAAATATTGTTTTGGATTGCAAATTTCAGATGGTAAGATTTGGCAAAACTACGCCTCGATTAGGAGTATAGGATCAAAAACTAATATATCACAGATTAAATTTTTTCTCTAAAGAATCTATTAAATAATTATTTCAAGTTTTCTTACATTCCCTCAGGTAATCTGGTGAAAATTGACAAGAGGGGATTGTCTTTGACTTGTTATTTATTCCGCTCCACAGGATATCAGGGGACTCTTGACAGCTCTTCACGCTTGATAACTTTCATATCCCTCTTAATCGTTCATTCTCCAGGTTTTCTGGAGAAAAGATCACAGATTCATTAAATTAATTATTTTCTGAAGTATTTCATTTTTTTTCACATAATTATCCCACGATCATAAGTTAATAGATTAATGAAGCGTGAATTGCTTTCCTGACAGAAAAAGTTTTTTTTAATTTTTATAAAAAATTGAAATACATCCAATCAAAACTGCATGACGTTTTCATTGGAACGAATAAGCAAAATTTTTTTTCACGTTTCGACCAATCAATTTTTTTTTATCCAGTTCTCATTTTTACCTCATCATGTCTATTTAATTATCATTTTTCTTGCTTCGAGAAATTTCAGTTCTCTTTCATCTTTTTGTCATAAATGTTTTTCAAAGTTCTCTAAGGTTTCTGAGTTTTCCCAAAACTTATCGTCAAATTTTGTAAATTGCTCTTCCCCGGTAAATTTTTACACTGAGAAAGATATTTTTTAACAACTTTTTTTTTGTGTCTGATTTTTTTTTGTATGGTAAGTTTCGATCTTTTACAGAATAAATTTCAAAGAGGATTATAAAATTTACCAGATGTTGGTTACAATTTTCGTAAATTTATCTATTCTATTGTTACTTTTTAAATTGGGACTACAACATCCAGATTCCATCATAATTCTCTGTCTATTTCTCCTGAAAAGTTGGTTTCAAAGATGCATTCTGAAAAAATGCTGCAAAGTTTTTTCTCAATGATTAACCTAAATATGTACAAAGATTGTTCAAAAATGGGGTTTTTCTTCCGAAAAAAATATTAGATATTGGATGAAAGTCAACAAAATCTTTATAACAGATGATTATCTCTCTATTGCTTTTACAACATTATTTTTAGGTTTCTTCTATAAAAGTGTTCTAGGTTTCAAGGTTGTTGTTGCTTTCTACATAAAACATGTTTTCGCTATTGAACTCACTTTGTAAGATTCTTTAGTCAAAACTGGGGAATTTGGAAGGCAAATAGTATCGGTTGAACGAACATTTTGCTGGAAGAGATAAAAATCGATCTAATAACATCTTTATTTTGCCATGTAGTTTGTACATTTTTTGCTTTAGATTACCTTTTTGAGTTGCTACAGTAAATTATTCAAGCGAAAATAGAACTCTATAGATCATTAACTATACCTTTTTTTCGAAATAATTAGCAAACTGCTTTTTTTCTTGATTTTTGTCGGAAAATTTCTCAGAAAAGCACAAGTGAGAAAGAGTCGGTGCTAATTGAAGCATTCAAAGACATATGTAAAATTAAGAATTTAATAATATGTTTTTACGTATAGTTCTACACAACTTTCTAAATGAAAAAGTTGAAGCTAACCCAAACAAAATCTTTACTCTTTGTATGATTTAATCTTTTTATGTTAAATTTCATATAAACAAAATCTGATTCTGCTAAAGTATTGTTTTATAAGAGATTTTCAGCAAGCTGCATAATATTTTCTCCAAAAATCTTTCCACATCAAAATTATTTTTTTTATCCAAAATTTTGAAATGTAGATCTTGAAAGCAAGTTTTTGATTTATGCTCCATCTATCCTTGTTGAAAAATGGAGTTGGGCTTACTTCTCAAGAATAATCCTCAAAACATCTGAATTTTTATATAAGTTTACCTAAAACACAAATTTTCCACTAGATTACACATAAAAATAAATCTTTGAGATTTTTTATAATAAGCCAAATTTTGTAGTCCAAAATTTAATAAAACTATCTCAAACTCACTAATGAATTAAAAAGACTTTCTATCTCAATTTAGTACTTTCTTAGTCTCTGCTTAATTTACTATCTTTCTGTTTTATCCAATATGACCAAAACTTTACTTGAAAATTGAAATTTAGATGGGAGAATGATGTATATAATTATGTTGAAGTTTTCAAAGTTTGGCAAAAGCATACTTTTTTTTTCATCTTTTCTAGGTCAATGTCAATTTCTCTTGTGAACCAGAAGAAAACCATAATTCATAAGAAATTAACCACTATATGCTTAGTAACGCACCACTCTATGAACACTAAACAAGAAAAATTTTAAAATGGTAACTAGGCAAAACCTTTCACTTAGTGGATGTTTTATGTTTATATCCATTTTTTTACAATTATCACAAATATTCTCCTATGTTAATTTTACTTTCTCTTGGAGTGCGTTTAGAGATTGCTGAGCACATTGTTTAACATTATGTTGACGAGTAGAATGCTTTTACATGCTATGATTAGTGAGTTCCTGGCTGCTATATCTTAGAAAATTTACAGTTCTAACATTTCAAAACACCACAGGTTCTATGAAGTCTTGACGCATTTCTACGTGTGTAGTCTCTGCTACAATCAAGACATGCAACTCATTCGTTTCTAATCAGTGACGGTATCTCAATAAGTATAGAAAGACCTCCTAAATGGAAGATTTAGAAGGTCCAAAATTTTTAGAAAAAAAAATAATTGAATGTCCTCAAAAAAAGAATAGAAGTAAATAGAAGCAGTTATGTATATTTCTTCACCAACTGATTTTAACGTGAAAGAAAATCAGAATGAATATTACCCTATCTAACCGAGCTTAAAAGAAAATCCTCCGATCTAACATTAGAATTTTCAAAATTTTCGATATCAACCAATCAGAGTCGAGCATTCCATCACAGGTAATATTTGTGGTTTTAACCAATCAGAATGAATTATTCACCAAATTTAAAATGTTTTTAGATCAGAGCAAAACTATTTTTTGGAAACTTCAAAATTCATCATTTTATTGAATTTTTTCAACATAACTATTTTATACATTTGACACCAAAATGAAATAAAGGAGATTTCATGTATAGTTTATATTATTTTTTGATACTCAATTCAAACTTTGAATTTTCGATCAAAATTTGTTTTGACTTCTTCTATTTCTAACCAGTACAAAAATACTACCAAAATATATATGTTTTTTTTGTTAAGTTGTTTTAATTTGTATAATTGGTTAAAAAATATTCTGACAAATCTAGATTTTGCATTTGTATCAAATTCAAAACAGTAATCAGAATGATGTTCCTTGTCTTCCTTTTTTTGTTTTTAAAACTCTTCGTTGCTTTGATCGACCACTCAATCTGAGTTTACTCTTCGAAATAAAAAAGTTGTTGATTAATTTGGCAGTACACTTCTTTTCTTAAATCTCCTTTTCATTTTTTAAACAAAACAGTTGAATTTTCTGTGTTTCTTTGGTATGGAAAGTTTCAGATGGTAGCTTTTAAAAAACTTCTTTAAGTTTTATATGAGTTTCATTTGCAAACACAATTTTCTCTTGAAAAATCAAAAAAAAAATTTTGATTGATAAGTTTTGTATGGTAGTTTTCAAAAAAACTTCAAACTCTTTTTAAGTTTTACTTGCAAACATGTTTTTATCTAGAAAAAACGAAAACAAAAAATTTTGTTTTGGTTGGTAAACTTCAAATGGTAAGATTCGGCAAAACTAAGTCTCGATTAAGAGTGTAGAATCATAAACTAATATCTCACAGATTAGTTTTTTTCTCTAAAGAATCTATTAAATATTTATTTTAACTTTTTGTACATTCCCTGGTAATCTGGGGAAAATTGACAAGAGGGGATTGTCTTTGACTTTTTAATTATTTCGCTCCACAGGATATCAGGGGACTCTTGACAGCTCTTCATGCTTGATAACTTTCATATCCCTCTTAATCGTTCATTCTCCAGGTTTTCTGGAGAAAAGATCACAGATTCATTAATTTAAATATTTTATATTTTCTGAGTTATTTCATCTTTTTTCACATATTTATCCCACGATCATAAGACAGATGCATATTAGTTTTCTTCAAATTGAGTTAATGAAGCGTGAATTGCGTTCTTGATAGAAAAAGTTTTAAGTTTTCATAAAAAATTGAAATGCATCCAATCAAAACTGCAAGACTTTTTCATTGGAATGAAGATATAAATAAGCAAAAACATTTTTTTCAAGTTCCGACCAATCAATTGTTTTTTATCCAATTCTCATTTTTACCTCATCATGTTTATTTATTTTATCATTTTTCTTGCTTCGACAAATTTCAGTTCTCTTTCATCATTTTGCCATCAATCTTTTTTAAATTTCTTCAAGGTTTCTGAGTTTTCCCAAAAATATCATCAAAATTTGTAAAGTGCTCTGCCCCGGTAAAAGTTTACACTGAGAAAGATAATTTATTACAATTTTTTTTGTCTGATTTGTTTGTATGGTAAATTTCGATCTTTCACAGAGTAAATTTTAAAGAAGTTTATAAAATTTACCAGAAGTAGGTTATAATTTTCGTAAATTGTCTATTCTATCTTTACTTTTTTAAACTGGGGACTACAACATCCAGATTCCGTCATAATTATCTGTCTATTTCTCCAAAAGGTTAGTTGATAAGACGCATTTTGTAAAAAGCTAAAAAAATTTTCTCGAAGATTAACCTAAATATGTACAAAGATTGACTAAAAATAGGGTTTTTTTTCTGAAAAAAAAAAATAGATATTGGATGAAAGTCAACAAAATCTTTATAACAATTGATTTTCTCTCTGTTGCTTTTACAACATAATTTTTTTGTTTATTCTGTATAAATGATCTATGCTTCAAGGTTGTTCTTGCTTTATACATAATACACGTTTTCGCTATTGAACTCACTTTGTAGGAAATTTTAGTCAAAACTGGGGAATTTGGAAGGAAAATTGTATGGGTTGAACAAAAATTTTGCTGGAAGAGATAAAAATAGATCTAATAACATCTAATTTTTGCCATGTAGTTTGTACATGTTTTCCTTTAGGTTACGTTTTTGAGTTGACACGGTAAATTACTCAAGCGAAAATAGAACTCTATAGATCATTAACTATCACTTTTTTTTCAAAACAATTAGTAAATTGCTTTTATTTTCTTGATTTTTGACAGAAATTTTCTCAGAAAAGCTCAAGTGAGAAAGAGTCGGTGCTAACTAACACATTCAAAGACATATGTAAATTTGAAAATTTAATGATGTGTTTTTACGTATAGTTCTACCCAACTTTCTAAATGAAAAAGTCGAAGCTAACCCAAACAAAATTTTTACTCTTTGTCTGATTTAATCTTTTCATGTTAAATTTCATATGATCAAAATCTGATTCTGCTAAAGTATCATTTTTATAAGAGATTTTCAGGAAGCTGCATTTTGTTTTCTCCAAAAATCTTTCCACGTCAAAATTGTTTTTTTTATCCAAAATAATTGAAAAGAAAGTTTTTGATTTATGCTTCATCTATCATTGTTGAAAATTGGAGTTGGATTTACTTCTCAAGAGTAATCCTCAAAACATCTGAATTTTTATATAAGTTTACCTGATACACAAATTTTCCACTAGATTACATATAAAAGTAAATCTTTGAGCTTTTTTTTAATAAGCCAAATTTTGTAATCCAATTTTTAATAAAACTATCTCATGAATTAAAATGACTATCTCAATTTAGTACTTTCTTAGTCTCTGCTTAAAATACTATCTTTCAGTTTCATCCAATATGACCAACACTTTACTTGAAAATTGAAATTTAGATGGGAAAATGAATCATTTCAACAAAAGTTCAATAACCCGAAGTAAAATTAATACCATAAAACCTGTGCTGAAAATCTTCCAAGAATTTTTTCAACATGATAACTGTATGTTGCTGGTTCAAATCTGGTTTTTGCATTGAAGCAAAGTTTTGTTTGAGAACGATGTATGTTATTATCTTGAAATTTTCGAAGTTTAGCGAAAACCTACATTTTTTCAGCTTTTCTACGTCATTTATCAAAATCTTTAATGAACCAGAAGAAGACCATATTTTTTAGAAATTAACCACTATCTAATAGTCATGAACTACTCTACTACTCTATGAACACTAAACAAGAAAAACTTTAAAATGGTAACTAGGCAAAACCTTTCACTTTGTGGATGTTTTATGTATACATCCAGTTTTTACAATTTTTAACAAATACTTAACCACTCGTTTGTATATGTCATGCACTCCTACTACAAATTTATTGCGAAAAATCTCTGCAAATTTTTACTGTAGCTTAGAGATTTTGGGTTCGATTTCAATGAAGATGTTGACGAGTAGAATGATTTTACTTGATATGATATTTGAGTTCTTGGCTGCTATATGCTGAAAAAGTTACACTTCTAACACTTCAAAACACCACAATTTCTACGATGTCTTGACGCATTTCTACGTGTTTAGTCTCTGCCACAATCGAGACACGCAACTTTTTTGTTTGTAATCGGTGACGATATCTCAATAAGTAAAGGAATAGCTTGAGAATAAATGGGAGATTTAGAAGGTCCGAAATGTTTAGCAAAAAAAAGTTGAATAGCCTTAATAAAACGATAGCAGTGAACAAAAGCATTTCAGTAAAATTCTTCACCAACTGTTTTTAACGTGAAAGAAAATCAGAATGATTATATCCCTATCTAACCGAGCTGAAATGAAAATCCTCCAGTCTAACCTTAGAACCAAATCTTTAGATATCAACCAATCAGAATCGAGCATTCCATCACAGGTAAATTTTTGTTATTAACCAATCCGAATGAATTTTTCACCAAATTCGAAATGTTTTTGGATCAGAGCAAAATTATTTTTTATGATACTTCTAATTTCATCAATTTTATTGATTTTTTTTCAACATAACTTTGATTTACATTTGACAGCAAAGTGAGATAAATGAGGTTTCATGTGTACTTAATATTTTTTTTCGATACTTAATTCAAACTATATCAATCAAAAATTTTTTGATTTAATCTTTTTCTAACTTGTAGAAAAAATTACCAAAATGTATATGTTTTATTGTTTTCTTGGTATATTGTAATATAAACGGTTGAAAGATAATTGGTTAAAAAATATTCTGACAAATCTAGACTTTGCATTTGTATCAAATTCAAAACGTAATCAGAATAAGGTTTCTTGTCTTCCATTTTTTGTTTTATAAGCTTTGCCATTGTTTTGTTTTTCGATCGACCACTCAATCTGAGTTAACTCTTAGAAAAAAAAACTGTTGATAAGTTTGGCAGTACGCTTCTTTTTTGAAATCTCCTCGCCATTTTTAAACAAAACTGTTGATTTTTCTGTGTTTCTATACCATTTAAAACTAATACAATCACCAGCAACATCATCTGTCCGCCACTCTTGTACTTTTTTGAAATAAATCAACCTTAAAATCTGATGAATGTCCATTTTGCACACTAAAAACGCTTTCAATAGAAACATGTTTTCTTCTGAAATAAACAAAGAAATATTTAAAAAAAACTCAAATTGTTATTGTACCTTTTTTGTATTAACAATCACTATAAAACATTTTCTACCCATTTCGAGTCTATTTTGTTTTGCAGCCAATCAAAACCTCAAACTTTGACAGAAAAAAAAGAAAACAAGCAATGAAATTGAGAAATTCGCAAATTATTGATAAAATTTTCGATTAAATTTAGATTCATGTCTCCGCAAATTTACAAATTCATTGCGATAAAAGCTCTTTCACAGAGTAAATTTTAAAGAAGTTTATAAAATTTACCAGAAGTAGGTTATAATTTTCGTAAATTGTCTATTCTATCTTTACTTTTTTAAACTGGGGACTACAACATCCAGATTCCGTCATAATTCTCTGTCTATTTCTCCAAAAGGTTAGTTGATAAGACGCATTTTGTAAAAAGCTAAAAAAATTTTCTCGAAGATTAACCTAAATATGTACAAAGAATGACTAAAAATAGGGTTTTTTTCTGAAAAAAAAAATAGATATTGGATGAAAGTCAACAAAATCTTTATAACAATTGATTTTCTCTCTGTTGCTTTTACAACATAATTTTTTTGTTTATTCTGTATAAATGATCTATGCTTCAAGGTTGTTCTTGCTTTATACATAATACACGTTTTCGCTATTGAACTCACTTTGTAGGAAATTTTAGTCAAAACTGGGGAATTTGGAAGGAAAAGTGTATGGGTTGAACAAAAATTTTGCTGGAAGAGATAAAAATAGATCTAATAACATCTAATTTTTGCCATGTAGTTTGTACATGTTTTCCTTTAGGTTACGTTTTTGAGTTGACACGGTAAATTACTCAAGCAAAAATAGAACTCTATAGATCATTAACTATCACTTTTTTTTCAAAACAATTAGTAAATTGCTTTTATTTTCTTGATTTTTGACAGAAATTTTCTCAGAAAAGCTCAAGTGAGAAAGAGTCGGTGCTAACTAACACATTCAAAGACATATGTAAATTTGAAAATTTAATGATGTGTTTTTACGTATAGTTCTACCCAACTTTCTAAATGAAAAAGTCGAAGCTAACCCAAACAAAATTTTTACTCTTTGTCTGATTTAATCTTTTCATGTTAAATTTCATATGATCAAAATCTGATTCTGCTAAAGTATCATTTTTATAAGAGATTTTCAGGAAGCTGCATTATGTTTTCTCCAAAAATCTTTCCACGTCAAAATTGTTTTTTTTATCCAAAATTATTGAAAAGAAAGTTTTTGATTTATGCTTCATCTATCATTGTTGAAAATTGGAGTTGGATTTACTTCTCAAGAGTAATCCTCAAAACATCTGAATTTTTATATAAGTTTACCTGATACACAAATTTTCCACTAGATTACATATAAAAGTAAATCTTTGAGCTTTTTTTTAATAAGCCAAATTTTGTAATCCAATTTTTAATAAAACTATCTCATGAATTAAAATGACTATCTCAATTTAGTACTTTCTAAGTCTCTGCTTAATATACTATCTTTCAGTTTCATCCAATATGACCAACACTTTACTTGAAAATTGAAATTTAGATGGGAAAATGAATCATTTCAACAAAAGTTCAATAACCCGAAGTAAAATTAATACCATAAAACCTGTGCTGAAAATCTTCCAAGAATTTTTTCAACATGATAACTGTATGTTGCTGGTTCAAATCTGGTTTTTGCATTGAAGCAAAGTTTTGTTTGAGAATGATGTATGTTATTATCTTGAAATTTTCGAAGTTTAGCGAAAACCTACATTTTTTCAGCTTTTCTACGTCATTTATCAAAATCTTTAATGAACCAGAAGAAGACCATATTTTTTTAGAAATTAACCACTATCTAATAGTCATGTACTACTCTACTACTCTATGAACACTAAACAAGAAAAACTTTAAAATGGTAACTAGGCAAAACCTTTCACTTTGTGGATGTTTTATGTATACATCCAGTTTTTACAATTTTTAACAAATACTTAACCACTCGTTTGTATATGTCATGCACTCCTACTACAAATTTATTGCGAAAAATCTCTGCAAATTTTTACTGTAGCTTAAAGATTTTTGGATCGATTTCAATGAAGATGTTGACGAGTAGAATGATTTTACTTGATATGATATTTGAGTTCTTGGCTGCTATATGTTGAAAAAGTTACACTTCTAACACTTCAAAACACCACAATTTCTACGATGTCTTGACGCATTTCTACGTGTTTAGTCTCTGCCACAATCGAGACACGCAACTTTTTTGTTTGTAATCGGTGACGATATCTCAATAAGTAAAGGAATAGCTTGAGAATAAATGGGAGATTTAGAAGGTCCGAAATGTTTAGCAAAAAAAAGTTGAATAGCCTTAATAAAACGATAGCAGTGAACAAAAGCATTTCAGTAAAATTCTTCACCAACTGTTTTTAACGTGAAAGAAAATCAGAATGATTATATCCCTATCTAACCGAGCTGAAATGAAAATCCTCCAGTCTAACCTTAGAACCAAATCTTTAGATATCAACCAATCAGAATCGAGCATTCCATCACAGGTAAATTTTTGTTATTAACCAATCCGAATGAATTTTTCACCAAATTCGAAATGTTTTTGGATCAGAGCAAAATTATTTCTTATGATACTTCTAATTTCATCAATTTTATTGATTTTTTTTCAACATAACTTTGATTTACATTTGACAGCAAAGTGAGATAAATGAGGTTTCATGTGTACTTAATATTTTTTTTCGATACTTAATTCAAACTATATCAATCAAAAATTTTTTGATTTAATCTTTTTCTAACTTGTAGAAAAAATTACCAAAATGTATATGTTTTATTGTTTTCTTGGTATATTGTAATATAAACGGTTGAAAGATAATTGGTTAAAAAATATTCTGACAAATCTAGACTTTGCATTTGTATCAAATTCAAAACGTAATCAGAATAAGGTTTCTTGTCTTCCATTTTTTGTTTTATAAGCTTTGCCATTGTTTTGTTTTTCGATCGACCACTCAATCTGAGTTAACTCTTAGAAAAAAAAACTGTTGATAAGTTTGGCAGTACGCTTCTTTTTTGAAATCTCCTCGCCATTTTTAAACAAAACTGTTGATTTTTCTGTGTTTCTATACAATTTAAAACTAATACAATCACCAGCAACATCATCTGTCCGCCACTCTTGTACTTTTTTGAAATAAATCAAGCTTAAAATCTGATGAATGTCCATTTTGCACACTAAAAACGCTTTCAATAGAAACATGTTTTCTTCTGAAATAAACAAAGAAATATTTTTAAAAAAACTCAAATTGTAATTGTACCTTTTTTTGTATTAACAATCACTATAAAACATTTTCTACCCATTTCGAGTCTATTTTATTTTGCAGCCAATCAAAACCTCAAACTTCGACAGAAAAAAAAGAAAACAAGCAATGAAATTGAGAAATTCGCAAATTATTGATAAAATTTTCGATTAAATTTAGATTCATGTCTCCGCAAATTTACAAATTCATTGCGATAAAAGCTCCACGAGCCTGCAACCAATGTAGTTTATACTGTAGAAAAAAGATTTTCTATTTCCAGTGAAAGTTTCTCGACAAATTGAGTTCGATTTTTGCTGGTTTTTTCTTGAATCAGAACCTTTGAATAAAAAATGAATGATAGATCATGTATTCTGATGAAAAAACTGTAATTTTGACTACAATTTTTCAATTTATCATAAATGTTTAGACTTTTCAGATTCAGTAGAAACTAACGTTCACATTGATTTCTGTGTTTTTAATTAAAAAAAGATTCACTTTACCTTCGCTCAAAACGTGTTTGGAGACTGCTGAGCACATAATTCAACAATATGTTGACAAGAAGAATATGTCTTCTTGAAAAGTTTATTGAGTTCTTCGCTTCTGTATGTATGAAAGTTACAGTTCGAACACTTCAAAACGCTATAGCACCTACCATGTCTTGATGCGGCGTCTAAGCGAGTGTATTCTCTGCCACAATCAAGACATGCAACTCTTTCATTTCGATTCATTGACGGCATCACACGAAAGAACTTGAGAATAAACGAAATATTTAAAATGTCCTCAATTTTTAGATCAAAAGAGTTGAATAGCCAAAAAAATGAACGTTGACAGCAAATTTTTTCACCAATTGTTTTTAATATGAAAAAAATCAAATTGGACGTTACCGTATATAACCAAGCTGAAATAAAAATCCTCCTATTTAACCATGGAGTTTTTAAAGTTTTTGTTATCAACCAATTAGAATCGAGCATTCCATCACAGGTAAACTTTGAGGTATTAACCTATAAGAATGAAGTTTTCAGACATTTTAAAATAATTTTAAATCGGAACAAAACTAATTTTATGAAATTTCCCAATTATTCAAATTTGTCGAATTTTTTTTTATTAATTTTTTTCGTGATGATAATATTGTCTGGTTTATACTATATTTTCAATTCTCAATTCAAATTTTGAAATTTTGTTCAAAATTTTTTTTCTTGTTCTATTTTAAGCAGTAAAAAAAAGATGTTACCAAAATATAAATTTTATGATTTTCTTTTTTGTATATTTTAGTAAGAACAAACGGAAGTCTTTTAATTTTGAATAATCTATTAAAAGGTAATCTGACCAATCTAGATTTTGCATTTTTATCAAGTTCAAAACAGGAATCAAAATGATGTTCTTTATGTTCAATTTTTGTTTCATAGGTTTTTCATTGTTTCGTTTTTTACTGATCGACCACTAAAACTGAATTAACTCTTTTTTTTTCCGTAAGCTCTGTTACTGAATTTTCTGTGTTTCTATACAAGTAAAAGTAATACAGTCTCCATCAACGTCATCTGTCCACCACTCTTGTGGTTTTTTGTAGTAGTTCAATCTCAAAATTTGATAAAGGTCGATTTCAGACATTGAAAATGCTTTTGATAGAATTTTTTGGTTACTGAAAAAAAACTCGAATTGTTGTACTCTTTTTAATCTATTTTGTAATCACCATAAAATGTTTTCCCAAATTTAGATTCTAGGTTCAAAAAATATTGATAAGATTTTCAATTACATTCTTGTTTTTATTTTGTTCAATTAAGACAAATTTTACTGAAGTTTAGCTGAAAAACAGTGATTGAATAAGTTTTTCTGAAAATTGTTAAGCAAATACTGGAAACTCAACAACTAAAAATTGCTCAATGTTCGATTAAATTGTAGGTTTTGTCTAACTTTTCGTCAGATGTTCTAGCTCTAAATGTACACTTCAATGAGGAAAATTGTTTTGAACCATTAATACTTCAATTACCAAAAATACAAAATATCACAAATCATTACTGAGTTTTACACTTATCAATAAATATAAAAACCCCCAAAATTTGGAACAGTTTTATGAATTCATTTAAAATAAAGTTGGTATAGGCAACTTGTTTCACTGCTTCATTTTCTTTTGCAGGGAAGAGTCGAATCAGAATGTAGGGAGGGTTGATGACATTGTACTTCTTGATTGTGACACGCACCCTCCTCAAGTTGTAAGTTGATATTTCATATACTCTATTACAGTTGACGAGCTCTTAGTCCATAGTTGATTATTCGCCAGATTTGGCTCTATGTATAGGTACGATTCCAAAGTTCTCAGCATCGTGAATAACAGTGATTCGGATGTTTTTCCTTCTTTTTCATTCAGATAGACCAGTTGGGATTTTTGAAAGTGTCCCAAACTTTTAATTTTTTTAATAGTTGAAAGCAGGGTTCAACCTAAATTTTCCTCTTGTAGGAAATTAAAATCAAACAAATCGCCCTAATCTTGTTTGATTTTTTAGGAATTCAATGTAATTGGGACTAGTGCATTTTCTTGAGTACATTTTTGTACAGCAAACTGAACCGATGAAGATAAATGAGAGAAATGATTTCGAAATTAAAAGAAAAAGTAAGTAAATAGTTGACTAATCACGATTTCCATAAGTGGAATTACGACCAAATATGGAATGTCTTGTATGAAGTTTTTATATATCGAAGCTGCGTAGGCGTTACTTTACTATATAAATCCTCAGTTCTCTGCAAAAATCATTGTTCCAGATGGCTGCTGCTATGTGTCAAGTTCTCCTTTTTTTTAGATTAATGTAGAAAAATCGCTACTTATTCCAATTTCAGTGATTTTTAAAAGAAATATATAGTAAACCATGATTATTGTGTCTCTACCCACAACTCTTTTCGTTTTTTGGAGAATTGTAAGTTCCATTTTATTTTAATAGGAACATCTTTTCGCCAAATTCTGCAGAGTTTAGGTAAATATAGTTACATATCAAGAAATTCACTGTCTTTATACTTAGCTCAAAAAAACTATTCAATCAAGCGTTGCAAAATGAATTACAATGGAAAGGAGCCAAAAAGATGCCTAGTTCTGCACAGAAACGACTAATTCGGAAAATTTTTGAGAGACATTATTTATGTTCTAACCAGAAACTGTCTTTCACACAAACTCTTGATTCAGCGTTTCTGGACAGAAATTGAAAAGTTCAAAACTCAAAACCTGAATTTGATTTGTTCAAGATTATTGATTGCTTTATTGATTGTCATGGTTCTGTGCATAAGGATTATGTGAGCTTTTTGATAAAATAATCAATTGTCTTCAAATGTGCTCTTATCAGTTTAAATTGATAAATCTTTTAAAACTTAGCTTCGGTTCAAAAGCACTTAGTTCAAGTGAAAAGAGAAACCAATTTACAAACCAATAGAGATATTTAATATATGTGTAAGAAGACATAACGAAATTTATTTGAAACCAAATCAGAGTTAATTTTGAGTCCCTTGTCACTATCTTCTTCATGTTCTTGGTTTCAATGGCTTCAGTTTTTCGCCAATCATGCAGAGAAGCTCTTAAAGTATTGAAACACTTCTTCGGCTCTCTGTAGAAGATGTCATTTTAAACAATTTCTTCCAAAATGGTCAAATGGTTAAGTGTTTTTTTTAGGCAAGTGAAAATTGTGTCCATATTCCAGATCCACGAATTCATAGAAATACTTTTCATTTGAATTAAATGAAAAACATTACTTTTTTCTCGTAGATGACTTAGACACAGCGATTTTATTTCAAATTTTTCTCATTCTTTTCCTCTCAAAATCTCTCCATTATGAAACATTTATGTTAATTTGCTCATTCGACTGTGTGATTTTATTAAACTTGAAAATCTTGACCCTTTTGGTACTAATTTCAAACTGATGCAGTAACTTGTCTGCTCGTTCTATTATGATTGGCTTCACCTTTTGGGATATATTTCCGTTTCTTCTGAAAGATTTCCTCAAACTGGTGGATTGAACTGAACTCTGGTAGATCCAAATAAAATAGTTTTTTTTTCTTTTCAGCAGTTTTTATTACCAGCTTAGAGTAGGTATTTAATACCTTCTCTAGAAAATGGAGAAAAACATCTGAATTCATTCAAAAATTAATCAACACTTCTATCATTTTGATTGAATAAAGAAAAATTTGTTTCCTCAATTTGGTTGATTTTTTTTATTTTTGAGAGGTTTTGCAAAATGAGATTTCTTGTTGATCTGAATCATTTTTAGTTTTTTTTAATGGAGAGTTAAAAATTACTCCTTCTATTCGCGACCTTGATTGATCAGATTTTGTTCAGATCTAGAAAAATACAGTAAAACATATAAAAATGACAAAATTGTTCATCAATCTCATCACCTCTGTGTTTCTTCGGGAATTGTGATTGGTTATATTTTTAATGGAGTTTTCTAGAATTCAGAAAATTTTGAAAATTCTAAAACGAAAGGTATAAGGTCTTTTTAAAAAATTCTAGGAGTTATTATGTTGATTATAACATTCAGAAACTTCTAGAAGTTAATGGGTAAAGACGTAAGTTTCTCTTTTGGAAGTATTCTCTATTTTTCAGTGTTCTATTAAGTTTAATGTGTAATGATGTCATTTTGTAGATTGATTTTTTTATTGCCTGAATATTTTACAAAACATCTTTTCAGCAGGGTCGAGAATCAAGTCAGACTCTCTGATCAGCTTTTTCAAGTGATTTTTATATTGATATTTGAATAGTTGTTAAGAGAACTTTGTTTCTTTTTATTCCAGTCTAAACACTTTCTAACATAAAAATCTATAAAGTTTTTGAGAAGTGCGCACAAAACCTCTTAAAAAGTGATGCAAGATGTATAATTTGAGTTGATATTCTTGACAAGTACGCAAATTTTAAGTTTATCAAAAGTTTGAGAAAACATCTTTAATCGTTTTGAAAAAAAATATATGTTTTTTCGTTATTTCCGAAAACTATGCAAAAATCCAATCTTATTTTTCAAAGGGAAATAAAAACTCAAAAAATTAGTGTAGAAATAACATGTTGACAAATGTTAAGAAAATTTCTATATTGTTGACTTGGACCGTTATTCTCTATGTTATTACAATGGTTTTCTGTTGTTTTTGATCAGTACACATGCAAAAATCAGTTTTCTACTCATTTGAGTGTTGAACACAAGTTCATGAACTAAAATTTTTAACAATACAAGAAAAACTAATGATTTTTTTGACAGGATGATAAAAATTTTTGACTGTTTTCTACAAAATGCGAAAAAACTTTTCAGTTTTTTGTGACAAGATGTGTGCCATTCTGCCCGATCGACACAGCCGAAACATCCGACGAGCAAGAAAAAGAACATTAGCGTTGTTAATCACGAACTCGTTACGAAAAGGAGGGTCAGAAGGTTCTAGAAAATTTTTATTTAAAACAGGATTTGCAGCGGAACATTTCTAAGAAAAAGAGAAAACGTCAATATTTGGCAGAAAATCAGTAGAAAACAAACAACCGCAGATATAGAACGAAAATTGATCGATAGAAAAACACAAGAACAACGAGACGTCTTATCGTGGTTGCAAGGTACGACAAGACACTTAGTAGAAAGAGATCCTATGAAAGGAGACTTCAGTGGAACGTCCGGAGTGGAACAGTATCCTCCCTTGCCACGAAATTAACGAGTCAACGACTTTGTTTCCAAGCACGGAATTGGAAGCCGGCGCCCGTAGACTGATATACGCTGAGAAACTGTAAAAAACTGACTTTTAAGCTGCTTGAATGCCCTGAACGATTGAATTAAATCCAGTAAAGTTTGTTATCTTAGAGCATGGGTAGCTAGAAAGAGGAAAGGGTCAACCCAT
Organism: Symsagittifera roscoffensis; assembly: GCF_963678635.1. Classification (NCBI taxonomy): domain Eukaryota; kingdom Metazoa; phylum Xenacoelomorpha; order Acoela; family Convolutidae; genus Symsagittifera; species Symsagittifera roscoffensis. The sequence continues at coordinate 23,959,881 of NC_087070.1, forward strand.
CTCCGATTGGTTTAGTATTTAATTGTCAGTAAAAACAGAGTAAAATAGGATATTCGAGCCGTGTTTTTAATGGTAATCTTGTAGTCTGGGGATCTGAGACCCAGCTAAGTGGTTGTCGTCGCATGTAAACAAAGCTGATCAAAAGTCGTTTGACTGATGGCATAAAAAAGGTAACTTTTCAGTTAGGCCTGAACCACCAACCTTTCGGTTTACTATGGCGCTCTTGGGTCGGCTGTTAGGGGCATACGACCACCATGATCAGCAAACGATTCAGCGACGAACCCTCCGCTGCGGGCGTATGCCCAAGTTAGAGGCCTTAATTCTTTTTTTTTTGTACTAGGCGGAAGCTACCGACCCTCCGATTGCTTCTATTTAGCTTTTTAACTTAGTTAAGACCAAAAACTCCCTGGACCGGAAGGTTAGGTGGGAAGTCGCAAGCTCGCTCATCCCTAGGTTCTGGGACTAAAAACAATTAAACAGAAAGCGTAAAACCAAATAAAAGTATTGTATGACTAAGAAAAAACCAAAAACAAAATTACTTGCGGAGGGTTCGTCGTTGAATCGTTTGCTGATCATGATGGTCTTATGCCCTTAACAGCCCAACCAGGACAAAACCTCTCAAAAAGTGATGCAAGATGTAAACTTTGAGTTGATATTCTTGACAAGTACGCAAGTTTTAAGTTTGTCACAAGTTTGAGAAAACATCTTTAATCGTTTTGAAAAAAATATATATGTTTTTTCGTTATTTCGGAAAACTATGCAAAATTCCAATCTTATTTTTCAAAGGGAAATTTAAAAAACTCAAAAAATTAGTGTAGAAATAACATGTTGACAAATGTTAAGAAAATTTCTATATTGTTGACTTGGACCGTTATTCTCTATGTTTTTACAATGGTTTTCTGTTTTTTTTTGATCAGTAGACATGCAAAAATGAGTTTTCTACTCATTTGAGTGTTGAACACAAATTCATGAACTGAAATTTTTTTAACAATACAAGAAAAACTAATGATGTGACAAGATGTGTGCCATTCTGCCCGATCGACACAGCCGAAACCTCCGACGAGCAAGAAAAAGAACATTAGCGTTGTTAATCACGAACTCGTTACGAAAAGGAGGGTCAGAAGGTTCTAGAAAATTTTTATTTAAAACAGGATTTGAAGAAAAAGAGAAAACGTCAATATTTGGCAGAAAATCAGTAGAAAACACACAACCGCAGATATAGAACGAAAATTGATCGATAGAAAAACACAAGAACAACGAGACGTCTTATCGTGGTTGCAAGGTACGACAAGACACTTAGTAGAATGAGATATCATGAAAGAAGACTTCAGTGGAACATCCGAAGTGGAACAAAACCCTCCCTTGCCACAAAATTAAGGAGTCAACGACGTTGTTTCCAAGCACGGAATTGGAGACCGGTGCCCGGATAATGATATGCTCAGAAACTGTAATAAACTGACTTTGTAGCTGCTTTAATGCCGTGAACGATTGAATTAATTCCAGTATTGTTTGTTATTTTAGAGCATGAGTAGCTAGAAAGAGGAAAGGGTCAACCCATCTCCAATGGATATATTATATAATTGTCAGTAAAACCATACTAAAATAGGACTTTTCAGCTGTGTTTTCAATGGTAACCATGTAATCTGAGGATCTGAGACCCAGCTATGTGGTTGTCTTCGCATGTAAACGAAAGCTGAAAATCAGTAGAAAACACACAACCGCAGATATAGAACGAAAATTGATCGATAGAAAAACACAAGAACAAGGAGACGTCTTATCGTGGTTGCAAGGTACGACAAGACACTTAGTAGAAAGAGATCTCATGAAAGGAGACTTCAGTGGAACGTCCGGAGTGGAACAGTACCCTCCCTTGCCACGAAATTAAGGAATCAACGACTTTGTTTCCAAGCACGGAATTGGAAGCCGGTGCCCGTAGACTAATATACGCTGAGAAACTGTAATAAACTGACTTTTAAGCTGTTTGAATGCCCTGAACGATTGAATTAAATCCAGTAAAATTTGTTATCTTAGAGCATGGGTAGCTAGAAAGAGGAAAGGGTCAACCCATCTCCGATTGGTTTAGTATTTAATTGTCATTAAACACAGAGTAAAATAGGATATTCGAGCCGTGTTTTTAATGGTAATCTTGTAGTCTGGGGATCTGAGACCCAGCTAAGTGGTTGTCGTCGCATGTAAACAAAGCTGATCAAAAGTCGTTTGACTGATGGCATAAAAAAGGTAACTTTTCAGTTAGGCCTGAACCACCAACCTTTCGGTTTACTATGGCGCTCTTGGGTCGGCTGTTAGGGGCATACGACCACCATGATCAGCAAACGATTCAGCGACGAACCCTCCGCTGCGGGCGTATGCCCAAGTTAGAGGCCTTAATTCTTTTTTTTTTGTACTAGGCGGAAGCTACCGACCCTCCGATTGCTTCTATTTAGCTTTTTAACTTAGTTAAGACCAAAAACTCCCTGGACCGGAAGGTTAGGTGGGAAGTCGCAAGCTCGCTCATCCCTAGGTTCTGGGACTAAAAACAATTAAACAGAAAGCGTAAAACCAAATAAAAGTATTGTATGACTAAGAAAAAACCAAAAACAAAATTACTTGCGGAGGGTTCGTCGTTGAATCGTTTGCTGATCATGATGGTCTTATGCCCTTAACAGCCCAACCAGGACAAAACCTCTCAAAAAGTGATGCAAGATGTAAACTTTGAGTTGATATTCTTGACAAGTACGCAAGTTTTAAGTTTGTCACAAGTTTGAGAAAACATCTTTAATCGTTTTGAAAAAAATATATATGTTTTTTCGTTATTTCGGAAAACTATGCAAAATTCCAATCTTATTTTTCAAAGGGAAATTTAAAAAACTCAAAAAATTAGTGTAGAAATAACATGTTGACAAATGTTAAGAAAATTTCTATATTGTTGACTTGGACCGTTATTCTCTATGTTTTTACAATGGTTTTCTGTTTTTTTTTGATCAGTAGACATGCAAAAATGAGTTTTCTACTCATTTGAGTGTTGAACACAAATTCATGAACTGAAATTTTTTTAACAATACAAGAAAAACTAATGATGTGACAAGATGTGTGCCATTCTGCCCGATCGACACAGCCGAAACCTCCGACGAGCAAGAAAAAGAACATTAGCGTTGTTAATCACGAACTCGTTACGAAAAGGAGGGTCAGAAGGTTCTAGAAAATTTTTATTTAAAACAGGATTTGAAGAAAAAGAGAAAACGTCAATATTTGGCAGAAAATCAGTAGAAAACACACAACCGCAGATATAGAACGAAAATTGATCGATAGAAAAACACAAGAACAACGAGACGTCTTATCGTGGTTGCAAGGTACGACAAGACACTTAGTAGAATGAGATATCATGAAAGAAGACTTCAGTGGAACATCCGAAGTGGAACAAAACCCTCCCTTGCCACAAAATTAAGGAGTCAACGACGTTGTTTCCAAGCACGGAATTGGAGACCGGTGCCCGGATAATGATATGCTCAGAAACTGTAATAAACTGACTTTGTAGCTGCTTTAATGCCGTGAACGATTGAATTAATTCCAGTATTGTTTGTTATTTTAGAGCATGAGTAGCTAGAAAGAGGAAAGGGTCAACCCATCTCCAATGGATATATTATATAATTGTCAGTAAAACCATACTAAAATAGGACTTTTCAGCTGTGTTTTCAATGGTAACCATGTAATCTGAGGATCTGAGACCCAGCTATGTGGTTGTCTTCGCATGTAAACGAAAGCTGAAAATCAGTAGAAAACACACAACCGCAGATATAGAACGAAAATTGATCGATAGAAAAACACAAGAACAAGGAGACGTCTTATCGTGGTTGCAAGGTACGACAAGACACTTAGTAGAAAGAGATCTCATGAAAGGAGACTTCAGTGGAACGTCCGGAGTGGAACAGTACCCTCCCTTGCCACGAAATTAAGGAATCAACGACTTTGTTTCCAAGCACGGAATTGGAAGCCGGTGCCCGTAGACTAATATACGCTGAGAAACTGTAATAAACTGACTTTTAAGCTGTTTGAATGCCCTGAACGATTGAATTAAATCCAGTAAAATTTGTTATCTTAGAGCATGGGTAGCTAGAAAGAGGAAAGGGTCAACCCATCTCCGATTGGTTTAGTATTTAATTGTCATTAAACACAGAGTAAAATAGGATATTCGAGCCGTGTTTTTAATGGTAATCTTGTAGTCTGGGGATCTGAGACCCAGCTAAGTGG
>NC_087070.1:23964328-23994306 GCF_963678635.1 Symsagittifera roscoffensis
CCCACCCAGGGGCGCCATAAAAACGTCTATAAACATTCGCCCAAATACAACATAGTGACGGAGCGTAGAAAAATCACCTAATGACGACCTGCCGGCGTCAGTTACCAAAATTTTACTCGTTTTTCACCGTCTAGACCTAGTCAGTTGACTTTCTGGTCTGCTTAGGGCTCAGTGAAAAGTTACCTTTTTTATGCCATCAGTCAAACGACTTTTAATCAGCTTTCGTTTACATGCGAAGACAACCACATAGCTGGGTCTCAGATCCTCAGATTACATGGTTACCATTGAAAACACAGCTGAAAAGTCCTATTTTAGTATGGTTTTACTGACAATTATATAATATATCCATTGGAGATGGGTTGACCCTTTCCTCTTTCTAGCTACTCATGCTCTAAAATAACAAACAATACTGGAATTAATTCAATCGTTCACGGCATTAAAGCAGCTACAAAGTCAGTTTATTACAGTTTCTGAGCATATCATTATCCGGGCACCGGTCTCCAATTCCGTGCTTGGAAACAACGTCGTTGACTCCTTAATTTTGTGGCAAGGGAGGGTTTTGTTCCACTTCGGATGTTCCACTGAAGTCTTCTTTCATGATATCTCATTCTACTAAGTGTCTTGTCGTACCTTGCAACCACGATAAGACGTCTCGTTTTTCTTGTGTTTTTCTATCAATCAAGTTTCGTTCTATATCTGCGGTTGTGTGTTTTCTACTGATTTTCTGCCAAATATTGACGTTTTCTTTTTTTCTTCAAATCCTGTTTTAAATAAAAATTTTCTAGAACCTTCTGACCCTCCTTTTCGTAACGAGTTCGTGATTAACAACGCTAATGTTCTTTTTCTTGCTCGTCGGAGGTTTCGGCTGTGTCGATCCGGCGGAATGACGTACATCTTGTCAAAACAAAATTGAAACCTTTTTCGCCTTTTGTAGAAAACAGTCAAAAACTTCTATAATTTTGTCAAAAAAATCATTAGTTTTTCTCGTAGTGTTTTTGTTTCTAAATCATGAATTTGTGTTCAAAACTCAAAAAAGTACAAAACTGGTTTTTGCATGTGTACTGATCAAAAACATCAGAAAACCATTGTACTAACATAGAGGATAACGGACCAAGTCAACAATATAAAAATTTTCTTCGCATTTGTCAACATGTTCTTTCTACTTTAGATTTTTCAGTTTTTCGAATTTCTATTTTAGAAATAAAGTTGGAACTTTGCATAATTTTTGGAAATACCACAAAAACCTGCATTTTACACAGTATAGATGTTTTTACAAACTTATGATAAACCTAAAATTTGCGTACTTGTCAAGAATATCAACTCAAATTCTACATCTTGCAGCAATTTTTGAGAGGCTTTGTGCACACCTGTCAAAAGTTTTATAGACTTTCATGTTAGAAAGTGTTTAGGCTGAAATAAAAAGAAACAAGGTTCTTTTAACAACTATTCAAAAATCAATAGAAAATCACTTGAAAAAAACTGATCCGAGAGTCTGACATGATTCTCGACCCTGCTGAAATGATGTTTTGTAAAATATTTAGGCAAAAAAAATCAACCTACAAAATGACGTCATTACACAATAAATTTCATAGAACACTGAAAGTTGTAGATTATTTCCAACAGAGAAACTTACGTCTTTACGCTTTAACTTCTAGAAGTTTTTAAATGTTATAACCAACACAAAAACTCCTAGACATTTTTTTAATGACTTTACAAATTTTGTTTTAAAATTTTTTAATATTTCTGAATACTAGAAATATCCATTAAAAATTCAGCCAATCAGAATTCCCGAAGAAACACAGAGGTGATGAGATTGATGAAACATTTAGTCATTTTTATATGGTTTACTGTATTTTTCTAAGTCTGAACAAAGATACTCAACCAAGGTTGCGAATAAAAGGAATATTTTTCACATTTCCATTCAAAAAAACTAAAACTGATTCAGTTCAACAAGAAATCTCATTCTGCAAAAACTCTCAAAAATAAAAAAAAAATCAAACAAAATTGACGAAAAAAAAAATTTTTTCCAATCAAATTGACAAAAGTGTTGATTAATTTTTGAAAGAATTCAGATGTTTTTCTCCGTTTTCTAGAGAAAATAAAAAAACTTACTCTTAGCTGGTAATAAGATACTGCTGAAAAGAAAAAAAAATACTTCATTGGTTTTACCAGAGTTCAGTTCAATCAACCAGTTTGACGATTATAGAACGGTCAGGCAAAATACTGCACCAGTTTGAAATTGATACCAAAACGGTCAAGATTTTCAATTTGAATAGGATCACACAGTCAAGTGAGCAAATAAACATTAATGGTCCAGAATGGAGTGATCTCGAGAGGAAAATCATGAGAGAAATTTGAAATGAAGTCGCTATGTCTAAATCATCATCGAGAAAAAAGTACGGGTTTTCATATAATTCAAATGAAATTTGTTTTTATGAATTCGTGGATCTGGGATATGCACAGAGTTTTCAGTTGCCTAAAGTCAATATTTACTACAAAAGACCATTTTGGAAGAAATTGTTTAGAATTACATCTTCTACAGAGACCGAAGAAACATTTCAGTGCCTTAAGAGCTTCTCTGCATGACTGGCGAAAAATTGGAACTATTGAAACCAAGCACATGAAGAAGAAAGTGACAGGGGACTCAAAATTAACTCTGTTTTGGTATCAAATAAATTTTGTTTTGTCTTCTTACACATTTTTTAGATATCTCTATTGGTTTGTAAATTGGTTTCTCTTTTCACTTGAATTAAGTGCTTTTGAACCAAAGCTTAGTTTTAAAAGATTTGTTAGGTAAATTGATAAGAGCACATTTGAAGACAATTGATTATTTTATCACAAAGCTCACATAATCACTAGGCCAGAACCATGACAATCAATAAAGCAATCAAACTCATGTTTTGAGTTTTGAACTTTTCAATTTCTGTCCAGAAACGCTGAACCAAGAGTTTGTGTGGAAGACAGTTTGTAGTTAAGACAAAAAAAAGTCTCACAAAATTTTTCCGAATTAGCCATTTCTTTGCAAAACTAGGCATCTTTTTGGCTCCTTTCCATCGTAATTCATGTTGCAGTGATTGATTGAATATTTTTTTGAGCAAAGTATAAAGACAGTCAATTTCTTGATATATTTAATTATATTTACCTAACCTCTGCAGAATTTGGCGAAAAGATGTTCCTATTAAAACAAAATGGAACTTATATTTCTCCAAAGAACAAGAAGAGTTGTGGGTAGAGACACAATAATCACGGTTTACTATGTATTTTTGGTAAAAATTACTAGAAATGAAAATGAGTAGCAATTTTTCTACAAAAATCTGAACCAAATATGGAAAGAAACTGACACATAGCAGCAGACATCTGTAACAATGATTTTTGCAGAGAATTGAGGAATTATATATTAAATTAACGCCTACGCAACTTGTATATATGAAAATTTCATACAAGACATTTCATATTTGGTAGTAATTCCATTTATGGATATTGTGATGAGTCAACTATTTAATTTTTTTTTCATTTAATCTCAATTTCATTTCTCTCATTTCTCCTCATCGGATCAGTTTGCTCTTCCTTCGCAAATGTACTCAAGTCCTAATTATATTGAATTCCTAAAAAATCAAACAAAATTTTGGCGATTTGTTTGATTTTAATTTCCTACAAGGGGCAAATTTAGGTTGAACCCTACTTTCAACTCTGAAAAATTGAAAGTTTGCGACAGTTTTAAAGATCCCAACAAGTCTATCTTAGTGAAAAAGAAGGAAAAGCATTATCGAAAATCCGGAACACTGTTCTTCACGATGCTGAGAACTTTCCAATCGTACCTAAATATAGAGCCAAATCTGGCAAATAATCAACTTTGGATCAGGAGCGCGTTATCTGTAATAGAGTAATGAAATAGCAACATACAACTTGAGGAGAGTGTGTGTCACAATCAAGAAGTACAATGCCATCAAACCTTCCTACATTCTGATTCGACTCTTCCCTGCAAAAGAAAATGAAGCAGTGAAACAAGTTGCCTATACCAACTTTATTTTAAATGAATTCATAGAACTGTTCCAAATTTTAGGTTTTTTTTTATTTATTGATAAGTGTAAAACTCAGTAATGATTTGTGATGTTTTGTATGCTTGGTAATTGAAGTTTTAATGGTTCAAAACAATTTTCCTCATTGAAGTATACATTTGGAGCTAGAAAATCTGACGAAAAGTTATACAAAACATACAATTTAATCGAACATTAATCGCTGTTTTTCAGCTAATTTTTAGTAAAAATTGTCCTATTTGAACAAAATTAAAAACAAGAATTCAATTGAAAATCTTATCAATAATTTTTGAACTTAGACTCTAAATGTGGGAAAACATTTTATGGTGATTACAAAATAAATTAAAATTGGTACATTAATTCGAGTTTTTTTTCAGTAACAAAAAAGTTTCTATAAAGTTTTTTCAAAGTCTGAAATGGACTTTTATCAAATTTGGAGATTGAACTACTACAAAAATACAAGAGTGGTGGACAGCTGACCTTGATGGAGATTCTAATACTTTTATCTTGTATAGAAACACAGAAAGTTCAATAACAGAGATTACAGAAAAAAAGTACTGCCAAATTTATCAACAGTTTTTTTTTCAGAAGAGTTAACTCAATTTGAGTGGTCGATCAGTAAAAAGAGAAACAATGAAAAACCTATGAAACAAAAAAATTAAGGATATTCTAAATTTGTCATTTATTCTCAAGTTCTTCCGTGACATGCAGTCACTGAATCAAAACGAAAGAGCTGTATGTCTTGATTGTGGCAGAGAATACACTCGCTTAGACGCATCAAGACATCGTAAGCGCTGTGGCGTTCTGAAGTGTATGAACTGTAACTTTTATACATACAGCAGCGAAGAACTCAATAAATTTTTCAAGAAGACGCATTCTTCTTGTCTACATATTGTTAAGTTATGTGCTCAGCAGTCTCCAAACACATGCCGAGAGAAGGTAAATAAATTTTCTTAAATTAAAAACCAAGAAATCACTGCGAATAATAATTTTTACTGAATCTGAAAAGTCTATACAATTATGATAAATTTGAAAAATTGTTGTCAAAACTAAAGTTTTTTTATCACAATTCATGATCTATCAATCATTTTTTATTCAAAGGTTGTGATTGAAGAAAAAACCAGCAACAATCGATATCAATTTGTCGAGAAACTTTCAATGGAAATAGAAAATCTTTTTTCTACAATTTAAACTACATTGGTTGCAGGCTCGTGGAGATTTTATTGCAATAAATTTGTAAATTTGCGAAAAAATTGCGACATGAATCTAGTTTTAATTGGAAAAATTATCAATAAATTGCGAAATTCTCAATTTCTTAACTTGTATAGAATCACAGAAAACTCAATATCTTTGTTTAAAAATGGAGAGGAGATATCAGAAAAGAAGCGTAGTGCCAAATTTATCAACAATTTTTTTCTAAGTGTTAACTCAGATTGAGTGGTCGATCGAAAAACAAAGCAACGGAAAAGCTTATAAAACAAAAAATGGAAGTCAGGGAACAACATTCTGGTTACTTTTTTGAATTCAATACAAATGCAAAATCTAGATTTATCAGAATTTTTTTCACCCATTTATACAAATTTAATTGACTTGTTTATTTTTTGACTTATTTACCGGTTGTTTATTTTTCAATATACCAAGAAAACAGTAAAACATATATATATATATTTTTTTTTTGGTAATTTTTTTCTCCTGGTTAGAAATAGAACAAATCAAAAAAAAATTGAAAGAGAAAGTTTGAATTGAGTATCGAAAAGTAAAATAAAGTACACATCAAATCTCATTTATCTCACTTTGGTGTCAAATTTATATGATAGTTATATTGAAAAAAACTCAAAAAAATTGATGAATTAAGAAGCTTCATATAAAACAGTTTTGCTCTGATCTCATAAACATTTCAATTTTGGAGAATAATTCATTCTGATTGGTTAATACTACAAATATTACCTGTGATGGAATGCTCGATTCTGATTGGTTGATATCGAAAGTTTTGGTTCTAAGGTTAGACTGGAAGATTTTAACTTCAGCTCGGTTAGATAGGGTTATATTTATTCTGATTTTTTTTCACGTTATAAACAATCGGTGAAGAAATTTACATAACTGCTTTTGTTCACTATACATAACACATCGACTATACATCCACTAAAACATCCACTATACATAAAACATCCACTATATATACATAAAACATCCACTAAGTGAAAGGTTCTGACTAGTTAACAGTTTAAAGTTTTTCTCGTTTAGTGTTCATAGAGTATTGCGTTACTAAGCAGACTTTTATTATTTTCTAAGAAATATGGTTTTCTTCTGGTTCAGAAAAGAAATTGATAATTGACCTACAAAAGATGTAAAAATGAATGTTTTTGCTAAACTTTGAAAATTTCAAGATGATAATATACATCATTCTCATTCAAAACTTTGCTTCAAAAAGGAAATCAGATTTGAAACAGCATCATACATTTTTCAGATTGAGTAAATGATTTATGGTTTTAGGATTTAGGGTAAAAATTTGACTTCGAGTTATTGAACGTTCGTTGAAATGATACATTTTCCCATCTAAAATTCAATTTTCAGGTGAAGTTTTAGTCAAATTGAATAAAGCTGAAATATAGTATTTTAAGCAGAGACTTAGAAAGTACTAAACTGAGATAGAAAGTCATTTTAATTCATTAGTGGTTTTAAGATAGTCTTACTAAATTTTGGATTATAAAATTTCACTTATCTTAAAAAAGCTCAAAGATTTATATTTATGCGTAATCTATTGGAAAATTTGTGTATTAGGTAAACTTATATGAAAATTCAGATGTTTTGAGAATTCTTCTTCTTGAGATTTAAACACAACTCCGATTTTGGATTATGATAGATGAAGCATAAATCAAAAACTTGCTTTCGAGATCTACATTTCATAATTTCGGATAAAAAAAAACAGTTTTGACGTGGAAAGATTTTTGTAGAAAATATTATGCAGCTTGCTGAAATGTTCTTTTAAAATGATACTTTAGCAGAAGCAGATTTTGATCATATGAAATTTAACATGAAAAGATTAAAAAAGACAAAGAGTAACGATTTTGTTTGGGTTAGCTTCAATTTTTTCAATTAGAAAGTTGGGTAGAACTATACGTAAAAACACACCAATAATATCTCAATTTTCTATGTGTCTTTGAATGCTTTAATTAGCACCGACCCTTTCTCCTTCGAGCTTTTCTGAGAAAATTTTCGACAAAAATCAAGATTAAAAAGCAATTTACTAATTATTTCGAAAAAAAGTGATAGTTAATGATCTATAGAGTTTTCTTTTTGCTTGAATAATTTACTGTAGCAACTCAAAAAGGTAACCCAAAGAAAATTATGTACTAACTACATGGCAAAAATTAAATGTTATTAGATCTCTTTTTATCTCTTCCAGCAAAACTTTTGTTCAACCCATACAATTTTCCTTCCAAATTCCCCAGTTTTGACTGAAATTTCCTACAAAGTGATTTCAATAGCGAAAACGTGTATTATGTATAAAGCAAGAACAACCTTGAAGCATAGATCTTTTATACAGAATAAACATAAAAAGTATGTTGTAAAAGCAACAGAGAGATAATCAATTGTTATAAAGATTTTGTTGACTTTCATCCAATATCTATTTTTTTTTTCAGAAAAAAACCCTATTTTTAGTCATTCTTTGTACATATTTAGGTTAATCTTCGAGAAAATTTTTTTAGCTTTTTACAAAATGCGTCTTATCAACTAACCTTTTGGAGAAATAGACAGAGAATTATGACGGAATCTGGATGTTGTAGTCCCCAGTTGAAAAAAGTAAAGATAGAATAGACAATTTACAAAAATTGGAACCTACTTCTGGTAAATTTAATAATCTTCTTAAAAATTTACCCTGTAAATGATAGAAATTTATCATACCAAAAAAATCAGACTCAAAAAGATTGTTATAAAACATCTTTCTTCGTTATAAACTTTTGCCGGGGCAGAAAATTTTACAAAATTGAATGATATTTTTTGGGAAAACTCAGACACCTTAAAGCACTTTAAAAAAATTGATGACAAAGTGATGAAACAGAACTGAAATTTATCGAAGCGAGAAATCTGATAAATTAAATAAATATGATGAGGTAAAAAAGAGAACTGGATGAAAAACAATCGATTGGTCGAAACTTTTAACATATAGTCGAACAAAGTTGCCTATTTATATCTTCGGTCCAATGAAAAAGCCATGCAGTTTTAATTGGATGTATTTCAGTTGTTTTTGAAAACTTAAAATTTTATTCTATAAAGAAAGCAATGCGCGCTTCATTAATTCTATGTGGAGAGAACTAATATTAATCTGTCTTATGATCGTGGAATAGTTATGTGAAAAAAGATGAAATAACTCATAAAAAAATTAATTTAAGGAATCTGTCATCTTTTCTCCAAAAACCTGGAGAGTAAACGATTAGGATGGATATAAAAGTTATCAACCCTGAAGAGCTGTCAAGAGTCCCCTGATATCCCGCGGAGCGGAATAATTAACAAGTTATAGACAATCCCCTATTGTCAATTTTCCCCAGATTACCTGAGGGAATATAATAAAAGTTGAAACAAGTATTTAATAGATTCTTCAGAAAAAAACTAGTCTGTGATATATTAGTTTTTGATTCTTTACTCTATATCGAAATTTAGTTTTGCCGAAACTTACCATCTGAAGTGAACCATCCAAAACAATATTTTTTTTTTGACATTTTTAGATAAAAACTTAATTGCAAGTAAAACTTAAAAAGATGTTGAATTTTCATTGAAACCTAACATACAAAATTTATCATCCAAAAAATTTCTTTTTTTTTTCGATTTTTCAAGAGAAAAATGTGTTTGCAATTGAAACTTGAAGAAAAATTTAAAGAATGTTTTTGAAAGCTACCATCTGAAACATACCATACCGAAGAAAAACAGTTGTTTTGTTTAAAAAAAAGAGAGGAGATTTAAGAAAAGAAGCGTGCTGTCAAATTAATCAACAATTTTTTTATTTCGAAGAGTTAACTCAGATTGAGTGGTCGATCAAAGCAATGGAAGAGCTTAAAAACAAAAAAAAAGGAAGACAAGAAACATCATTCTGACTACTGTTTTGAATTTGATACAAATGCAAAATGTAGATTTGTCAGAAAATTTTTAAACCAATTATACAATTTTAAACGACTTAAAAATATAACATATATATTTTGGTAAATTTTTTCTACTTGTTAGAAACAGTAAAAATCGAAACAAATTTTGATCGAAAATCGAAATTTGAATTGAGTATCGAAAAGTAGTATAAACTACACATGAATTCTCCTTTATTTCTTTTTGGTGTCAATTTTAAATGATAGTTATGTTGAAAAAATTTCAAAAAAATTGATGAATTCAGAAGTTTCTTAAAAATTTACCACGTGAAAGATAGAAATTTATCATACAAAAAAAATCAGACCCAAAAAGATTAATATAATATATCTTTCTCGTTGTAAACTTTTGCCGGGGCAGAGCATTTTACAAAAATTGGATGATATTTGTTAGGAAAACTCAGAGACCTTAAAGGACTTTAAAAAAGATTGATGACAAAATGAAAGAGAACTGACATTTATCGGAGCCAGAAATATGATTAGTTAAAAAAACATGCTGTGGTAAAATGAGAACTGGATTAAAAAAATTGATTGGTCGAAACTTTCAACATATGGTCGGACAAAATTGCCTATTTATATCTTCGGTCCAATGAAAAAGCCATGCAGTTTTAATTGGACGTATTTCAGTTGTTTTTGAAAACTTAAAATCTTATTCTATCAAGCAAGCAATTTGCGCTTCATTAATTCTATGTGAAGAGAACTAATATGCATCTGTCTTATGATCGTGGGGTAGTTATGTGAAAAAAGATAAAAAGATGAAATAACGCATAAAATAATCAATTTAATGAATCTGTCATCTTTTCTCCAGAAAACCTGGAGAATAAATGGTTAAGATGGATATAAAAGTTACCAACCCTGAAGAGCTGTCAAGAGTCCCCTGATATCCCGTGGAGCGGAATAATTAACTAGTTATAGAAAATCCCCTATTGTCAATTTTCCCCGGATTACCTGAGGGAATGTAATAAAAATTGAAACAAGTATTTAATAGATTCTTTAGAGAAAAAAACTAATCTGTGATATATTAGTTTATCATTCTTTACTCTAAATTGAGACTTAGTTTTGCCGAGTTTTACCATCTGAAGTTTACCATCCAAAACAAAATTTTTTTCTGACTTTTCTAGATAAAAACTTGTTTGCAAGTAGAACTCAAAAAGAATTTGAAATTTTTTGAAACCTACCATAGAAAACTTATGATCCAAAAACTTTTTTGATTTTTCAATAGAAAATTGTGTTTTCAATTGAAACTTGTAAAAAAATTTAAAGAAGTTTTTTGAAATCTACTATCTGAAACACAGAAAATCCAATTGTTTTGTTTGAAAATTGGAGAGGAGATTTAAGAAAAGAAGCGTACTGCCAATTTAATCAACAATTTTTTTATTTCGAAGAGTTAACTCAGATTGAGTGGTCGATCAAAGCAATGGAAGTTCTTAAAAAACAAAAAAAGGAAGACAATGAACATCTTTCTGATTACTGTTTTGAATTTGATACAAGTGCAAAATCTAGATTTTTCAGAATACTTTGTAACCAATTATACAAATTTAAACGACCTAACAATAAAGCATATATGTTTTGGTAAATTTTTTCTACTTGTTAGAAACAGAAAAAATCGAAAAAAATTTTGATCAAAAATCTAAATTTGAATTGAGTATCGAAAAGTAGTATAAACTACACATGAATTCTCCTTTATTTCTTTTTGGTGTCAATTTTAAATGATAGTTATGTTGAAAAAATTTCAAAAAAATTGATGAATTCAGAAGTTTCTTAAAAATTTACCACGTGAAAGATAGAAATTTATCATACAAAAAAAATCAGACCCAAAAAGATTAATATAATATATCTTTCTCGTTGTAAACTTTTGCCGGGGCAGAGCATTTTACAAAAATTGGATGATATTTGTTAGGAAAACTCAGAGACCTTAAAGGACTTTAAAAAAGATTGATGACAAAATGAAAGAGAACTGACATTTATCGGAGCCAGAAATATGATTAGTTAAAAAAACATGCTGTGGTAATATGAGAACTGGATTAAAAAAATTGATTGGTCGAAACTTTCAACATATGGTCGGACAAAATTGCCTATTTATATCTTCGGTCCAATGAAAAAGCCATGCAGTTTTAATTGGACGTATTTCAGTTGTTTTTGAAAACTTAAAATCTTATTCTATCAAGCAAGCAATTTGCGCTTCATTAATTCTATGTGAAGAGAACTAATATGCATCTGTCTTATGATCGTGGGATAGTTATGTGAAAAAAGATAAAAAGATGAAATAACGCATAAAATAATCAATTTAATGAATCTGTCATCTTTTCTCCAGAAAACCTGGAGAATAAATGATTAAGATGGATCTAAAAGTTACCAACCCTGAAGAGCTGTCAAGAGTCCCCTGATATCCCGTGGAGCGGAATAATTAACTAGTTATAGAAAATCCCCTATTGTCAATTTTCCCCGGACTACCTGAGGGAATGTAATAAAAACTGAAACAAGTATTTAATAGATTCTTTAGAGAAAAAAACTAATCTGTGATATATTAGTTTATCATTCTTTACTCTAAATTGAGACTTAGTTTTGCCGAGTTTTACCATCTGAAGTTTACCATCCAAAACAAAATTTTTTTCTGACTTTTCTAGATAAAAACGTGTTTGCAAGTAGAACTCAAAAAGAATTTGAAATTTTTTGAAACCTACCATAGAAAACTTATGATCCAAAAACTTTTTTTGATTTTTCAATAGAAAATTGTGTTTTCAATTGAAACTTGTAAAAAAATTTAAAGAAGTTTTTTGAAATCTACTATCTGAAACACAGAAAATCCAATTGTTTTGTTTGAAAATTGGAGAGGAGATTTAAGAAAAGAAGCGTACTGCCAATTTAATCAACAATTTTTTTATTTCGAAGAGTTAACTCAGATTGAGTGGTCGATCAAAGCAATGGAAGTTCTTAAAAAACAAAAAAAGGAAGACAATGAACATCTTTCTGATTACTGTTTTGAATTTGATACAAGTGCAAAATCTAGATTTTTCAGAATACTTTGTAACCAATTATACAAATTTAAACGACCTAACAACAAAGCATATATGTTTTGGTAAATTTTTTCTACTTGTTAGAAACAGAAAAAATCGAAAAAAATTTTGATCAAAAATCTAAATTTGAATTGAGTATCGAAAAATAGTATAAACTACACATGAATTCTCCTTTATTTCTTTTTGGTGTCAATTTTAAATGATAGTTATGTTGAAAAAAGTTCAAAAAAATTGATGAATTTAGAAGTTTCTTAAAAATTTACCACGTGAAAGATAGAAATTTATCATACAAAAAAAATCAGACCCAAAAAGATTAATATAATATATCTTTCTCGTTGTAAACTTTTGCCGGGGCAGAGCATTTTACAAAAATTGGATGAAATTTGTTGGGAAAACTCAGAGACCCTAAAGGACTTTAAAAAAGATTGATGACAAAGTGAAAGTGATGAAAGAGAACTGACATTTATTGTAGCCAGAAATATGCTTAGTTAAAAAAACATGCTGTGGTAAATTGAGAACTGGATTAAAAAAATTGATTGGTCAAAATTTTCAACATATGGTCGGACAAAATTGCCTATTTATATCTTCGGTCCGATGAAAAAGCCATGCAGTTTTAATTGGACGTATTTCAGTTGTTTTTGAAAACTTAAAATCTTATTCTATCAAGAAAGCAATTTGCGCTTCCTTAATTCTATCTGAAGAGAACTAATATGCATCTGTCTTATGATCGTGGGATAGTTATGTGAAAAAAGATAAAAAGATGAAATAACGCATAAAATAATCAATTTAATGAATCTGTCATCTTTTCTCCAGAAAACCTGGAGAATAAACGATTAAGATGGATATAAAAGTTACCAACCCTGAAGCGCTGTCAAGAGTCCCCTGATATCCCATGGAGCGGAATAATTAACTAGTTATAGAAAATCCCCTATTGTCAATTTTCGCCGGATTACCTGAGGGAATGTAATAAAAATTGAAACAAGTATTTAATAGATTCTTTAGAGAAAAAAACTAATCTGTGATATATTAGTTTATCATTCTTTACTCTAAATTGAGACTTAGTTTTGCCGAGTCTTACCATCTGAAGTTTACCATCCAAAACAAAAATTTTTTCTGACTTTTCTCGATAAAAACATGTTTGCAAGTAGAACTTAAAAAGAATTTGAATTTTTTTGAAACCTACCATAGAAAACTTATGATCCAAAAACTTTTTTTGATTTTTCAATAGAAAATTGTGTTTTCAATTGAAACTTGTAAAAAAAATTAAAGAAGTTTATTAAAATCTACCATCTGAAACACAGAAAATCCAATTGTTTTGTTTGAAAATTGGAGAGGAGATTTAAGAAAAGAAGCGTACTGCCAATTTAATCAACAATTTTTTCATTTCGAATAGTTAACTCAGATTGAGTGGTCGATCAAAGCAATGGAAGATCTTAAAAAACAAAAAAAGGAAGACAATGAACATCTTTCTGATTACTGTTTTGAATTTGATACAAGTGCAAAATCTAGATTTTTCACAATACTTTTTAACCAATTATACAATATATGTTTTGGTAATTTTTTTCTACTGGTTAGAAATAGAACAAATCACAAAAAAATTTTGATCGAGAAATCAAAATTTAATTGCGTATCGAAAAACGGTGTAGACTACACATGAAATCATTTTGGTGTCGATTGTGAATGATATTTATGTTAAAAAAAATCAAAAAAAAGAATTTAGAAGTTTCTTAAAGATAGTTTTGCTCTGATCTAAAAGCAATTTAAATTTGGTGAATGATTCATTCTGATTGGTTAATACCGCAAATATTACTTATGATGGAATGCTCATTTCTGATTGGTTGATATCAAAAATTTTGAAAATTCTAAGGTTAGATTGGAGGATTTTCTTTTAAGCTCGGTTAGACAGGGTAATATTCATTTTGGTTTTCTTTCACATCAAAAACATTTGCTGAAGAAGTTTACCTAACTGCTTTTAGTCACTTCTATTGTTTTTGAGGCTATTCAACACTTTTTTTTCTGAAAGTTTCAAAAATTTTAAATCTCCCATTTATTCTCAAGTTCTTTCTTTACTTATTGAGATATCGTAACCGATTAGAAACGAAAGAGTCTTGATTGTCTTGATTGTGGCAGAGACTAACACATAGAAATGCGTCAAGACATCATAGAACCTGTGGTGTTTTGAAATGTTAGAACTGTAACTTTTCTAAGATATAGCAGCCAGGAACTCACTAATCATGTAATGTAAAAGCATTCTACTCGTCAACATAATATTAAATATTGTGATCAACAGTCTCCAAACGCACTCCAAGAGAATGTAAAATTAATATTTTCTAATTAAAAACGTAGGAGAATTTACTAAGGTTTACAGTTTTTTACTGAATGTGAAAAGTATTCACAAAAAACTTGAAAAAAACTGGATTAAAAACATACAGTTTTAGTTTTCACAGTTTTTGATCTTTCATCTCTCTTCTTTTTGTTCAAATACTGTGATTGATGATAAAACCAGCATTATCGAGCTTAATTTGTCGTGAAACTTTCAATGGGAATCGATCCAAAAATCTTTAATCTACAGTAAAAACTCCATTGGTTGCAAGTAAGCGAAGACTTGTTGCAAAAGTTTTGTAGAAAGATTGCCTGACATATGCAAGTGAGTGGTTAAGTATATGTTAAAATTGTAAACAACCACATATACACATAAAACATCCACTAAGTGAAAGGTTTTGACTCGTTAATATTTTAAGTTTTTCTTGTTTAGTGTTCATAGAGTAGTGCGTTACTAAGCAGATAGTGGTTATTTTTGTAAGAATTCTGGTTTTCTTCTGGTTCACGAAAGAAATTGATAACTGACCTAGAAAAGATGAAAAAATGTATGTTTTTGCTAAACTTTGAAAATTTCATGATAATAATATACATCATTCTCAACCAAATCTTTGCTTCAAAAAGGAAATCAGATTTGAAACAGCAAGATACATTTATCAGGATGAGAAAATGATTTATGGTTTTAGGATTTTTGGTAAAAATTTTACTTCGAGTTATTGAACGTTCGTTGAAATGATACATGTTCTCATCTAAATTTCAATTTTCAAGTAAAATTTTGGTCAATGTGGAGAAAACTGAAAGATAGAATATTAACCAGAGACTCAGAAAGTACTAAATTGAGATAGAAAGTGGTTTTAATTCATTAGTGATTTTGAAATAACTTTACTAAAATTTGGATTAAAAAGTTTGGCTTATTATAAAAAAGCTCAAAGATTAATGTTTATGTGTAATATTTTGAAAAATTTGAGTATTAGGTAAACTTATATGAAAAATCAGATGTTTTGAGATTAATTCTTGTGAAGTGAACCCAACTCCTATTTTTGACAATGATACATGAAGCAAAAATCAAACACTCGCTTTCAAGATCTATATTTCATAATTTTGGATTAAAAAAACAACTTTGAAGAAAATAGGATGCAGCTTGCTGAAATATTCTTATCAAATTAAAACTTTATCAGAATCAGGTTTTGATCAAATGAAATTTATTATGAAAAGATTAAATTAGACAAAAAATAAAGGTTTTGCTTTAGTTGGCTTCAATTTTTTCAATTAGAAATTTGGGTAGAGCTATACGTAAAAACTCACCTTTGATTTCTCAATTTTACATAGGTCTTCGAATGGGTTATTTAGCACAAACTCTTTCTCACTTGATTTTTTTGAAAAAATTTCCGACAAAAATCAAGAATAAAAATCATCTTACTAATTATTTTGAAAAAAAAGTGATAGTTATTGATCATTAAAGTTCTATTTTCGCTTGAATAATTTACTTTAGCAACTCAAAAAGGTAACCTTAAGGAAAAAATGTACGAAATACATGGCAAGAACTGGATGTTATTAGATCTATTTGTATCTCTTCGAGCAAACTGTTTGTTCAATCGATACTATTTTCCTTCTAAATTCCCCAGTTTTGAATAAAATTTGTTAGAAAATGAGTTCAATAGCGAAAACATGTATTATGTAGAAAGCAAAATCAACCTTGAAGCAGAGATCAATTGAACGGAAAAAAAATAAAAAGTATGTTGTAAAAACAACAGAGACATAATCAACTGTAATTTAATTTTTTTGTTAACTTTCATCCAATATCTAAAAATTTTCTTAGAAAAAAAATAAAATCCCATTTTAAGTCAATCTTTTTACATATTTAGGTTAATCTTTTCGAATTTTTTTTAGCAGTTTCACAAAATGCATCTTGTCAACTAACTTTTTGGAGAAATAGACAGATAATTTCGATGGAATCTGGATGTTATAGTCCCAAATTTAATAAAAAAAGATAGAAAAGATAAATTTACGAAAGTTGTAACCAATTTCTGGTAAATTTTGTAATCTTCTTAAAAATTTACTCTGTGAAAGATAGAAATTTATCATACAAAAATCAGACACAAAAAGATTGTTATAGTATATCTTTTTCAGTGTAAACTTTCACCGAGGCAGAGCAATTCACAAATTTGGATAATAATTTTTGGGAAAATTCAGAAATTCAAAAGAATTTTAAAAAAAACTGATGACAAAAACATGAAAGAGAACTGACATTTTTTGTAGCCAGAAATATGATAAGTTAAATAAACATGCTGAGGTAAAAATGAGAACTGGATAAAAAAATTCGATTGGTCGAAACTTTTAACATATAATCGAACAAAATTGCCTATTTATATCTTCGGTCCAATGAAAAAGCCATGCAGTTTTAATTGGATGTATTTCAGTTGTTTTTGAAAACTTAAAATTTTATTCTATCAAGAAAGCAATTGGCGCTTCATTAATTCTATGTGAAGAGAACTAAAATGCATATGTCTTATGATCGTGGGATAGTTATGTGAAAAAAGATGAAATAACTCATAAAACAATTATTTTAATGAATCTGTCATATCTCCTCCAGAAAACCTGGTGAAAAAATGATTAAGTGGAATATAAAAATTATCAACCGTAGAGAGCTTTCAAGAGTCCTCTGATATCCCGTGGAGCGGAGTAATTAACAAGTCTAAAGGGAGATTTATTGTGCCAAAATTTTCCATCTGAAATTTACCATCAAAAACATTTTTTTTTCACGGTTTTTCTAGATTAAAAAATGTAAAAATTGAAAAGATTTTTTGAAAATTTTTTCAAAACTTACCATACAGAAGCGTTTCAAAACAGATTCATCAGTCAGGAGTCGTGTCAAGACAAATTTTCTAAATAGATGACCTCCGTTTACTGATTCTTTACTTATAAAAAGAATGAACGGATCGCTTTTTGGCTATGTGCAATGAGAATTATTAATTCCCGACGAGTTTAAACCAGTTTTTTCCAATTTTCCTCAAATATTCAAAAATTTTGACGCCTGCCGTAACAATATTGGAGAATACATGAAAAACTATGTTGCAGAGAATGATTTGCTGAAAAATCTACAACGAATTTTGATTTCCTGTTTTAAATTAGAAATTGAAACAATCATCACACCCCTTCTCAAACTCTTAGCTTCAAAATTTATCGGTTTCTTGAGTAAAAACCTCGGAAATGTTTCAACAACTTTGTTCAATCTGTTGTTGTTGCTGGACGAGAAGGAGACGAGAATCCACATTCTGGAATTGTTGCTGGGACGATGAAGATTCTCGGTAACAGCTCGTACGGTTATCAAATTATGGACAAAACCAGACACACAAAAACCAATTATCTCGGCAATGAGAAGACACAAAGAAAAAAATGAGAATTTTTACAAGCGATTGAAAGTTGTGAAAAAAAAACTTATAAGAATTAAAACTATTGAAGTCAATAATTGAACATGGAGAACGAATTTTAGGAGGCTACTTCATTCTTCAACATGCTAAAGTTAGAGTAATGAAGATATACAACAGTTTCTTACCAAGAATTGCGATCCGATTAAGTTCGAGGGATTAGAGATGAACACTGACTCTTTGTATCCAGCATTAGCAGAAGATAACCTGAACGATTGTATTTTACCTGAGAAGAAAGCTCAGTAGACAAAAAAGCGATTGTAGAGACTACTTTATAACTAATGCAAAGAAGAATTTTTTCCACGTACATGTTGCGCTGTTCACAAAAAAAAACATGACAAACTGACAAACAAGAAACTGGTTTAGTCAAAGAAAAATTTCGCTGTAGAGATTTGTTGTGCCTGTGAGAGCGACCAAATTAAATTTTGTTGCAAAGAACTCAACAAAAGAACGCTAGAAGATACTGGGGATGGACCAATGTCCAAATAAAGACGACTATTTGATGAAGCTGCAATTTTGAAGTCGCTGAATCGCGGATGCAAAACCTCCATTCATTTAGTCGGAACATATGAAGAAACTGAAGAAGGACTCAGGTACTTTTACCCGAAAAAGGAAGTATTTATTAATGGAATACATACTATGCCTTTGAGTTTGTAAATTTAACTTGCAAACTGTAGTGAAACTTTATACGCTGGAATGACTATACGTTATTTCATTTTTTACCTGTAATAAAAACAAATAACAGTAATTTTTTTTCTGAGAAACTTTGAAGATTCAGATAGGTTTCAGCATAGTTTGAGACGCTTTCAATAAAAACTCAAAAAGGGTTAGAACAATTTTAAAATCATATATTAAAACACTGAGAAATCTAATCCTATCGTATTGGTGTAGAGGATCTTAAAACATCGTAAGATCGGGCGCCGAAAAAAGCATCCGAAACATACCATCTTATCATCTGAAACTATGAAACCTATTATCTTAAAACATGGGAAATCTATAACATAGGGTGCTGACCGGATACAAATGAGCCTATGTTAATACATAGGGGTCAGCACCCACCCCAGCCCCCCGCCCCCTGATCGCCTCCCTTATATACTACAATTCAAAATAAGTACATCGTACCTGGAAAAAAGGAAGATCTAAAATGTCCAAGAAAAGTACTATCAAAATTGATACTTACTTTGAATTCTCAAAAAAAAACTAAAAAACTTCGATGAAATAAACAATGTATAGAGCGATTGCTGTCAACGTTGAAAAAAACGTATGAAATGAGTTTTGGATGACGTTGCCTAGGGAAAATAAATCAACCAGAAGTGAGTATTTTTTTAATAAAACTGTTTGTTTGAAATCAACGAGATGTTTCAGAGTCCAGAAATTTTAACAAATGATTTTTCTATTATTTTTATCATTTCGTAAAACTAAAAGTAAATTTTTTCAATTGTTTTTCTTGTTAATGCAACAGATATTGCCTTTTTCCTGTTTTTATATTTCACTGGAACATTCTATTGTATAAAATAGCATAAAGGTCCGACTAAGTAAAGTTCTTTCTCAAGCAATTATTGGGTATCAAAAGTTTTAACTTACTGCAGAATCACAAGTGACAATGAAACAATTTTTTTTATCTCCTAGGTAATTCCCAAGTTTCTAAAAATTTCACGGCAAGTTCTTTGCTCCTTCTCGTTTCATCAAGATTTTCATAGCTCAAGTTCCTGCAAGACTACGTTCAGAATAGGATTTTGAGAGATTTACTTTGAAAATCTCATCAACTTTGAGCTATTCGTTCAATATTTCATCAAAACCAAAGAGTTTGACTATCTGCTCAAAAAGCAGCAATTTTCAATTGATTATTTACAAAATGTCAACTGACTTGATGAAAAAAAATGCAGAGATGCCACCTGTTGTGTTTTTTCCCCTCTGATATTTATATCGGTAAAATTTAAATTTTAAATCGAAGAGCATGTTGTCATTTGTTTTTGTCTTTTTGTCTTGGAAGGTTTAAGACCTGAAAAATTTAATTTTTCATTGATTGGATACGACAACGAGAAAGAAGACTCTTGAATAGGTGTTAGATTTTAAATATGTTGGATTGTTAAAAGCGTTTCAACTGGACTAAAATTGACTTTGACAATTTTTTATTTAAAAATTTTCTTATCATAACAATGAATTTAATTGAGAAAACTGATCCGATAATCTGGATTGATGAATACTTCTCGGCACAGCTATGAAGGTGTCTTTTGAATTAATTAGGCAATAAAAAAGTGTATGCAAAGACAAAAAAATGACTTTTCATAGTTCATTAATTTCTGGAATCTTCTAAAAGTTAGAATCTGCACCATAGCTCTTAAACAAGTGGTTACACATGAACTACTAGATTTTTCTGAAAATTCTAATTTTTAGGAATGTCCAATAAAAAAACAATCAACCAGAAATCTAGAACAAATGGATTTTTTTGATGAAGTAAAAAGTCGATTTCACACCTAAGGTTACTTTTTTAAAGCAAAAAAAAGATGTTCAATCAAGGCTGTGGTTAGTTTTAGTGGTATTCAAGAAAATTTTTTCAGATAGTTTTCAATTTCAGCTTCAGGTTAACAGAAGTTGTTATTCTACAAAACTTCAAATAAACAAACAAAAATAATCTCTTTTCTACTGACTAAACTGTTGAATAATTTTTGATTTCGTTTTGATAGTTTTTTTAAGTTTTTAGAGACTTTAAGAAGAAGCTATTGAAATTTTAGCTGGTAATAAGAAACACCTGAAATTTTTTTTTGTTCTATTTGAAAACCGTCCACACCTCAGTTCGTTCCCATTGAATCAGAAACTTGAATAAAAACCTTAGAAGAAATGAGAAGATATCCTAACAGTTGATGCCAATCATAATTGAACGGGTCAGTGACTGATTTCAATTTGAAATTCCAGCATTGAAACTATCAAGATTCTCAAATTTAGAAAAAAAAATCTACCATTCTAGGGAGAAAATTAGTGTAGGATTGCGGAATGAAGAGAACGTGATTGAAACAATATAGAAAAGAAGCAGATCTGTCCAATTCAAATTCGAGAAAACATACAGATTTTCATATGATTGAAAACGAAAAAAATTTGAAGGAACTGGTGATCTGGTGTCCGGAAAATTTTTGTATTAGCTTACAAGCGAACGTTTCTTACAAATGAGGTTTTGATAAGAAAAAGTTGAGTTTGACATCTTCGATTGGGGCTCGAAGAGGTGTTTCAGAATTTAAAAATTTTTCGGCATGATTAGCGAAAGTTGAAACATTTTGTGAAAGGAGGTACAACAAAGAGAAAAACTGATTCAGCAGGATATTTTATGTCTGCTGAGAAGAAAACATATTGTGGCACATGAAAAAAAAAGTGACAACGAACTCGAAAAATAACTCAATATTTGTTTCAAATAAGTTTCTCAATCTACAAACTCACTCATTAGAATTTCCCATTTGTTTGTAAATTGGATTTGCTTCTCATTTCATTTAAGTTTTTCCGAAGCAAAGCTTAGTTTTTGAATACTTTCCGGTGCAAACTATTAAGAGAACATTTAAAGACAGTTGATTGCTTACAACACTGGACATGGATTGAGTGCTCATAATTAGATATTATACAATTGGAAAATCCTATGATGTAAAAACTGAAGACACGGAAATTCACAAAATTTTGCATGAATCAATACAAATGATTTTGAAATTCCTTACACAAAAATTTTTCAACAATCTAGAAAGTTTTGATAAAAAATTTAATTTCTGTTGATTCTTCATTCTGTTAGCTAGTAGCAAAAATGATGAAATTTTATCAAAAAGAAGGAAAGCTTTTTTTTGCTGATATCAAAACGGATAAAATTTGCACCAGAAAAAATTGTTGTTATCAAATTTTTGAAAAATCCATACTAAAAAAGGCCATTTTTGATTGGTTGTTGTCAGAATTCTCGAAACTTCCTTCACAATTAAGGCTTGTTTGTGATATGTTGATGTTACAAGTTTTGCAAGTTTTTTCATAACTAAAGCTTGATTCTGAATCTTGATGGCAAAAATTTGATATAAAAAGGATCAGTTTTCATAAGTTAATAACAAAGCTTTGTCAAGTTCCATGATAATGATAGGTAAAGCTTGGTTCTGAATGGTTGATTTCGAAACTAATAAAAGATCTATCATAAGTAAGTTCGATTCTGAATGATTGATATCAAAACATCTGATAAATCTTTGACAAAGAGAGCTACCTTCTGCTTGAAAATTTTTTATTTCAGCTGCTTCAAATAGGATAAATCTCTGGAGAAAAATTTTTTCATGTAAAAAAATCCTTTGGTGAAGAAATTTGCATAAATGTTTCATTTTTAGTTTTGTTAGTTTTTTGAGATTGTTCAGAATTAGTAAAAACCTCCGGCTAAAATTTTGCTACTTTCTAAATCCCCATTCTCTCTGGAGTTTTTTCTCAATTTAGAAAGGAAAAAGCTGTATGTCTTGACTAAAATAGTAATTACATACGTCATATTGCACCAAAACGTTGTAAAATCTGTGGAATCAAAGCGCTCAAACTGTAATTTTCAAACTTATAGCAGCGAGGAACTGAAAAATCATTTCGAGAAGAAACCTTCTTCCTGTCAAAACAATTTGTTTCTCAAGGTGATGAAAAACACGCTCAGAAGCTTCCAAGTACAATTCGCGAGAAGGTAAACTTAAAAATGTTTATATTCAAAACATAGTAAGCAATCGAGAAATTACTACTTTTCGACAATTTTTTTTTCTTGCCAAAATTATTCAAGGTAATGGAAAACACGCCCAGATGCCTCCAAACACATTCTAAGAAAAGATACATATAAATTTTTATTTTAGGATAAATCAAAATTAGATACTTGCCAACATTATTCAAGGTAATTTTACTTGCCACAATTATTCAAGGTGATGGAAAACGCGCCCAGCTGCCTCCAAACACATTCATTCTCAGAAAAGATACATTAAAATTTATTCTGAGACAAAGCAAAATAAGATAATTGCAATTTTGATTTAAAAAAATTTTAACCTTACAAAAACTAGAAATCTGTAAAACTTTAATAAAATCAGTAACTTTCAATAATTTTTTCAGTAAAGTTTTTCCTAGATAATAATTGTAAATAGTTTCAACGCATTTCATAATATCTCATTTATGCTGTTGTTCGAAAGTTTTGATTGATGATAAAACCAACAGCATTCAAAAGATCGTGAAACTCTCGAGAGAAATCGATCCAAAAACCAATTATCTATAGTGAGAACTGCAATAGCGGCTTGCTAACAGTGATTTTGTTCTGTTAAAAATGCAGTAAAATATTCATTATGAGCTCTTTAGTGGATACGCTTTTGCTAAAAAATTGTGGGAATTATTTATAAAACATCACCTTTTTGATTCGTTTTGCCTAGCTATTTGTTTTATAGTTTTCCCACTCAAAGTCTTTGATTGAGTTCACAGAGTAGCGCGTTCGGAAGCACATAAATGCTGGCTTCTGTATCGAAAACCTTAAATTTGTACTGTTTTTGATAACTGACATAAAAAAGATGAAATTTTGGATAACCTTGTTTGACCTGAAACATTACCAAATAAATAATAAATAACTCTGCTCTAGATATTCACCTTAAAACCATTTGAAAATTAGGTTCAAAACAAGATCACTCTGCTAAATGTTTATAACAAAAAAAAATTTGGGTTTAAAACTGTTTTGGACTTTCACAAGATCGTTGACATGACACAGTTTTCAGAGTTGACTTTTGTGTAAAATGGAATCAGGTCTCAAGGTGAAATTTATCGACAGAAAAAAGTAGAAATACATTTTGTTTCACCAATAATTTTGAGAATATGTTGCTTCAATTTAGGTTTTAAAAATAGTTTAGGAAAAAACCGGCATAAAAACAACCAAGTATTGGTTTTTATGAGTAACGCATCAGCGTCTTTGTAAGTAATTGATCAAATAAAAAATCAAATGTTTTGAGAATAGTTTCTGTGAAGTAGGCAAATCGGAGGCAAAACTTTTCAGTAATTTGATTTTTTTTTCAACTAAATTATCTAAACTTGTTGAAATCAATCAAAAAAAGTTATTATGGAAGGCTAAAGAAGAAGCATCAACCAAAAATCTTTTTTCACAATCTAAATTTGTACAATTTTCTTTTAAAAAAAATAAATCTTTGTTGTAGAAAATTTTTAGAGAAAGTATTCAAGAATTGTTTGAAAATTTAGAAAAAAAACTGATAATTTTAGCAGAACTTTAGCAGAATAGATGTATAACATCTTGATTGGTATGATTTTTTATCATAGAGCAAATCAAATAGACATTATTTGTTTTTCTTGTTTTTGCTTTGATTTTTGTCAGATTTATTTCAATTGGAAAGTGAGAAGAAATTAAGTTGAATCAAGGTTGCCTACAGAAAATAATTAAAAACTTTTTCCTTGTTGCCGTTTTGACTCGACAATTTTTTTCTGAGTTGAATTTCAAAAAAAATATACTGTGGTGGAATTAGAAAAAAAAGTCAAAACTAAATTTTACTGCGAAAATCGATTTGTATTCCAGTTATTGAACTCCCAAGAAAGGTCGGCAATTAAAGTTTTTATTTGATTTCAACCTACAAACTCCATTTCTACCCTTGGCTTAAATTTTTTGTTCTGATTGTTTTAATTGGTTTCAATTCTCTCACCCTTAACCGGTTTTTAGAAACTTTGGACAAAAACCAAGATTTAAAAAAGACTTACATTTTTTGCAAAAACTTGATTTTTATTGTTCAAACAAAATTTGTGATTCTGCTTACAACATTCAGGTTAATTATTCAGTTAGAGAAATTTTATCCGCTAAACTTTAATTTGCACAAAATAATAATTAGAAGTTTGAGGCTTATCACTAATTTTTCATGCAAAGTGAGTTCATCAGCGAAAACTGTATAAAGCAAAAAACAAGAACAACTTAGATATAATCCTTTTTTGAAGTTAATTTGAAGAATCAAAAGATTAGGAACGTTTATGAAGAAGTTTTGGCTGAATTATAGTCAGCTAAAGCCTTACAAATAAAGATTTTGGGGTTAAAATTGTTTTGGAAAAATTGAATACATGCTTTGTCTAATAAGAAACGTTTTCACTTACTTGCTCAAAAACATTGATAATTTTTAAAATTTTCCAAAAATTTGGAAGCTTCATCATTGATAAAGCTGATTTGAGCGTTTCTTCAAGCAATCACAACAGCATAAACTACGCAAGTTAGCTTAAATTAGATCTGATTTGTTTTTATTTCTTTTTTTTTGACAAAGATTTTTTCAATGAAAACTTGGTGTGATTGTCTTAATAAATACATAATAATTATTAATTTGGAATTTTATACTTTTCATATAAAACAGCATTGTTTCTAACAATTAGACGAATATCGATTGCAAAAATCTGCTAAAAACTTGAGATTTCCGTACAATTTTTTTCTTCAACTAGACTTTTTCAAAATCATGAGATTACTTTCTAAAAATTTTTACTATTTGAAAATTACCATATGAAACGTATAATAGGACGCTGAGAAAGTCATTCCCTATGCTAATTCATAGTTTTTTAATCATTTCATTTGGAATCTTAAACATTGCTGTATCGGCAAAATCGGGCGACTAAACTTTTTCTCGAAACCATCATACCATCTGAAACTCTCAAATATTAACCTATCTTATTATATGGAAAAAAATATATACTCCATCTTGATACGTATGGTGCTATCCTCTATAAACTCTCTTAAAACAAGGAGCTCAGCAACCGACGCACTGTTTTGCCCCGACATTTACACTACTGCCCGATCAATGAAAATTCAAATTGCTTCTGCTTTTGTGAAAAATGATTAATACTTTGTGCATAGCTTTTAAAATTAGCATAAAACTATCCGCATCTTCATAAACTTTGACATCATTTTTATTCCACATGTTGAACAAATTCTAATGGTTTTTATTTCCTGCGAAAAAAAACATTCTAACATTTATTTGAATTTTAATGAAATTGTTTTAAGTTTCACTTGCAATTTGGAATGGAATGTTTCGTTTGAATTTTTAATTTCGCAAAAAGATTAGTTTTAACCAAAAAAAAACATGGCAGTACTTTTTTTGCTTTTTAACAATGAACTTATGCAATTTTTGCACTTATAGTCGCATAATATTATATTTCTTTATGAAATTTTTTATTTACTTTTGAGTTTTAAAATATAAATCAAAGAAAAACAAAGGTACTAAAATACTGCTTCACATTTTTTTTCAGTTGTTCAAAGACTCAATACTTTTTGAATTTTGCCAGTGTTTTCGAAAAAGTTTTCGCAACTTGTTAAAAGATTCAAATGAAAATTTGAATTTTTTTGAAAAAACTCAAAAATCTTTTCAATTCAATTTTTGAAGCAAATTAATTAAAGAATTTTGATCTTTTTCATCAACAAAACTTAAATGATCCGTTTTCACAAATCGCACATTTTTTACCAAAGTTATCTTCATGACTAAAATCTCTCAAAAAATATTTAATAGTTGTTTCTAAGCAAAATATTATATAAATTGGCTAAGGACAAGCTATCCCAAAAGTTTTTTTTAAGAAACTGCCATTATAGAAGAATGAGTCGAAAACTGATCTTTGTAGTGAAAAAAAAACCAGTCTAAGGAGCAGTTTATCATAATGTTTTCTGAATGGCTAGAACAAATGAGCAAAACAAACGGATAGCTGAAATAAATTGTTCTACAATTTAATACACTTCGAGAAAAAAAATGCAGATTTTTGATGAAAAAAAAAACAAAAAAGATTTTCAGATAAAGGAGGTTTTGCGTTAAGGAAAATTTTAAAATAATTTTATTCCATTTTTCTTCAATTGGCCGTTTTTGATGAGATCTCACAAAGTGGTCTTTTTGTGATGAGATCTGATGCAAAATTTTAATCCACTAAGAACTCCATCCTCAGATTATTTAAAAACTTGAAACAGTTTTTGCGTTTTTTGCGTTGTTAGCAAAATTTATATTGTTATCAAAATAATTGTAAGAACAGTAATGCTCTGCGAAAAGAAAATGGTCTAGAAAGAAAAGTCTAGAAAGAAAAGTCCAGATACATATCTAACATTGAAACACGCAATAAACTTCATCAAACCAGTTTCATATTTTGTGTTATGTACTTTCAGGTTATTTCTAGGAAACGCTGAACCTCAATTGTGAGTTGAGTTGATGCAATTTTTTTCTCCGAACTCAGATAAGGTCTCTAAGTTTTGTTTCAAAAATTCAATTTGCTGCAAATTACTTCAATTTGCCTTCTTACTTCAACTATGACGAAATACTCGGCTTAACTGATGCAATGAAACCCCCGCTAGATATGACACTTCTTGAATATAGTCATTGTTTCTATAATTCTTTCGGTTTTTTGATAAGAGTTTTAATATTCATGAATTTGGCTCAGAGATGTTCCTAATAGCATTACTTGAAACTTGCAACATTCCAAAGAACGGAAAAAGTCCCGAGTAGAGACGCAATAATCTTGGGCTACTATGTAGCTTGAATATCAATTGTTAACGTAAGTAGTGATTTTTTACCGTTATCGGTTTGACAAACAGCAGCTGTCATCTGGAAGGGAGGGTTTGGATTTACAAAAAGAAAGCAACGCCATCTTCACTTCCATTGGAACTTTCTTTCAACATATTCCATAGTTGATAGGAGTTCCATGCATGAAAATAATGATGACACATACTGTTTAATTAAATTTATAAATCGTCTCACAGTCTTTTTTTCTTTTGTCTCCTGGTGATTTATATGTTCTACTAATCAAAAACGTACTTCACAATAAATAATTTTGCAGTTCAATCATTTTGATGTAAAAACAAATTCAAAAAATGGAGATTTGTTTGATCTAAGAAACCGCCCAAGGCCAAAATTATAACTTGAGTTTTGATTCCAAATGATCAGGGTATTTGATTTTAGACAAGAAAAAACAGCACTTTTTTTCATTAAAAAAGATGAGCATTGAGAAGCACTGAAAGTCGCAGAATGCTAGCTTAGTCAAAGCTTCTTTGATAGCTTCTTTGATCCACTGGGTGTTTCCTGCTCATTAACCATGTACATGAACGGACTTAAGCATCTCGACTCTCTCACTTCTGGACATTTTACCGAAATATACATCAAAATTTGGTAATAATCCTAATATTTATCGTGGAATTTTTGTAGATTATTCGACTCTCATCGAATAAACTAATAAACGGTTTGTTATCTCCAGTTATCTTCAGTATCTCCAGTTATCTCCAGAAGGTTTGTTATCTCCAGTAACCCGAACTCCGAGTCTGTCTAGTATTTCAAGAGGGTTTCGTGGATCCCATTGACATTTTTCGAGTAAGAGGCCTCACCCAATCATTATAATTCAAAAGAACTCTGAATTTTTTGATAATCTGAAAAAATTGTCTTGATTAGAAC
This sequence comes from Symsagittifera roscoffensis, assembly GCF_963678635.1. Lineage (NCBI taxonomy): Eukaryota > Metazoa > Xenacoelomorpha > Acoela > Convolutidae > Symsagittifera > Symsagittifera roscoffensis. The sequence goes on from NC_087070.1 coordinate 23,992,671, forward strand.
ACCAAAAACCTTCGAAGAAGCTATCAAAATCATTCAATTGGACTTCTTTGTTTTAACTCATTGATCAATTCATCCCATTTCTTGTTCTCCAAACTTGTCTCTTTAACCTTTTACCTTCTTTTGTTTCAAAATAAAGATCAATCAAGATAATGCGTCTAATAATTTATTCGATAAGAGTCGAATAATCTGCGAAAATTCCACGATAATTATTAGGATTATTACCAAATTTTGATGTCTATTTCGGTAAAATATCCAGGAGTGAGAGAGTCGAGATATTTAGGTCCGTTCATGTACATGGTTAATGAGCAAGAAACACCCAATGGATCCTTGTATGGTTCCTAAACTTTGTTCGTAAGCGACAATTTACAAAAAAAACTTTCAGTCCAGATCTGTATTAGGAAGAGCCCGGTTCTCCCAATGAGATATTTTTGAGCAAAACAGCAAAAATTTAAACCTGAATAATTTAGTTAAAACTCCTGTTTGATATCTCGCATTCCTCGGAGCATTTCTCATTTTCAACCTTTTTTACTTTCCTTGAATGCTATCAAGCCTATTTGGTACACAGGAGACATATTTTTATGGTTTTTCAAATAAAGTTTTGGACATAGGAGTGCCGATATTCACAATTTCCGTAATTTCGAAGACTGAATTCAAGAGCAAAATTGATTTTTGTGGCAGAATCAAGCTCTCAGTGATAACTTTGATACTTAACTTGCACATCTGAATTTTTTTTTCTGACATATCCCGTTCTTCAGATCAGTTTCCACCAGAATCATTTGTCATTCTCGTTTCGGTTAAGTGTATGAAAGAAAAAAATTATCTGGGCTTTCATAATTGTCCTAAGCTTATTAATTAACCATTGACAAAATTGGTTTTTTCAGTCTTCTTAGTAAATTTTAAAATTAAACTGAATGCTCTTGATAGGCAAAAAAATAATCGTTTTATCCAATGAAACAAGCGTATTTAAAATAAATACGACATTAACTCCTACGCGTAATTCCTTTTGTACTCAAGAGGTCAACTTTTCAAATATATGTTGTGTTTTTCTACGTTGATTCCGTTTATTGATAGTGGCGTTACCCTAAAGGAGGGACGTCATGGCTTACTCGGCTTACTTTCTCATTTTACTAAAAACTAACCAACAAATCAGAACAGCTTCTTGTTATAAAATTGGACAAAATATGTTCAATTTTAAAAATCGTTGAGTTCAAACTACGAAACTGATGGCACGAAAACACAAAACCTACAATTATTTTCAGTATCAGAAATGAAATACAGCTTTCAGAATGCTCAGCGGAAAAAAAATGTATCACATATTTTTTTCGTTTTTTTCTTCTTCGTTTTATGGACCTTTTTCCTAAAAACTAATGGCTATGTAGTCAGTTCTTTTATAATGTCGATAAAAGAGATAGAGAGATCCGGAAATATAAACCTTAGATGTTATGTGCCGAACTTGATGTTGTTGCAGCAACAACTTCATGCTAGCCCGCCTGGCTGCGACTTTTGACTTCGGCGGAAATGACTCTAACTACTCAAATCTGGGTGGAGGTCTTTTTAAAGTCACCCCACTTATGTTCACAAACGCTGGAAATGCGGCAACTTTTCTCGGGCTATCCGAAGCAATCAGGCTACAATT